>NC_079391.1:7241042-7541042 GCF_029220125.1 Pseudoliparis swirei
CTATGTCTACAATTTTTATGTCTACAAATTTCTATGTCTACAAATTTCGCTGCTTCACTCTTCTGGGCTTAGCCCAGCGCCGCCGCTCCCATAACGCGCATCGCTCTGCCGTGATACGCGCCGACACATCCGCGCACACAGATGAGCACACGCTCACTAGAAAAACTCACTAGCACCCCCCCCCCACCCCACCCCGCCCCCCCGTCGACAACGCTCGCACTGGCTAAGCCCCGGATGTACCCAAATCCTAGAGACGCGCCTGGTGACCACTGACATGACCTGATGGAGGAATTCATAATCGGGGAACTGGGGATGTTTGTTAATACAAAGTCAATGTGGTCACGCACGCACGCGCGTCTGGATGTCCGCCGGGCGCGTGAACGACAGGACGCGAAAAATGCGCCTCATTCGGGCTGATTTTTTAAACTCGGGCGGTAAAAGTAGGTGAGACTGTTGAAATGTTCCGTGTGACGTCACTGACGTCATCCCGTTGAATCAGAACCTACGGAGGATATCGATCGTCTGGAAGCGGCCGTCATCCAGACGCAGCTCCTGGAGAAGCTGCGTGTGGCTACGGATAATATAATATGTAATATTTACATTATGAACCCAGACTCGAGGGCTTGATGGTCCGACGTGTGTGGGACTTCCTCAACAGAACAAAGAGTGTGTATTTCTTCCGTGGTGGACCGTGGTAACGAACTGTTATGCCACGATAAGCCACGCCCCCTCTCCGGCGCTTCGAGCGCGAGTGAAGAAAACGTGACAAATAGTCCGGCGACTGAACTCACGAGAGTATATTTAGTAAAGCAACGCAAGGCTTCGCCTCTCGAGCGTGAACAGACCGCAGTCCGCTGCAAAAAAAATTGCCTTCAAAATAAAAGCACAATATTTTTTTCCTCCCTTTTTTAAGAAAAGGCATCATATTTATTTCATGCCGTCGCGGGCCACATAAAATGACGTGGCGGGCCACATTTGGCCCGCGGGCCATGAGTTTGACACGTATGCTCTAGAGCAGCGCTTCTCCAACCTTCTGTCTTGCTCCACTAAGTTGGAAATATTTTACATTTCTAGCCATTTTTTGGTAATTATTGATGTTGAGAGATATTTAAACCACTCTAATCTTTTTACACAGGCAAACAGTGCTGTCCACCCTAAAAGGCCTGCCATCCTCTTGACATGTCACTTGAAGAAGGTGATGGGCATCTCATTTGGGAATATAGGGTAAGTCAGTGTAATTGCATTTGCCAGCCACATCTTTTAAAATCTAAATGTCTCTTATGCTGCGTTCACACCAAAAGTGTTTAGATTTTTAGCGAGTGGCGGGGCTTATCTCTGTGGCTTGTCTCCGTAAGTTTGTTGTTATTTTCGCCATGAAAGTAATAACCACTATTTCCGCTTTATACTTGTTGTCCCACAAGCGTCGGAATATCAGACGCCCTCGTATTTGGGTTCATGACATCCTCCGTTGCTGCACACAGCTCGGTGAATTTCACCGTCTTCTCCAGGAACTGCGTCTGGATGACTGCCGCTTCCAGCGCCTCTTCAGGCTAACCAGGAGCCAGTTTGATGACCTGTTGGCTCGGATCGGTGCTTGGATCTCTGGTGAGTGTCAGTTTCATTAAATATATGTTAGCTTTGTCTCCAACAATACTCCAAATAACGTCATCCATATTGTTTGTTTATACCCATATGTATCTACATACTATATAACGTGTTTTATAAACTCACCAGCATTTATGTTTATTATTCATACATGGCATCTGTCACAACTTCGTGACTAGGGATGGGAATCGAGAACCGGTTCTGTTTTAGAACCGGTTCCCAGTGAACCGATTGTTTGGGATCGTCAGCCAAATTCTTTAACGGTTCTGCTAACGGTCCTCTGTGGCGTTGCGCATGCGCAAACTTTTTTAGTTTCTTCTTCAGACTGCAGCAAACATGGCAACTAGGCAGAGGCGTTCTAAAGTTTGGCTCTATTTCACACGACAAAAAGTGCTAGTGTGAGGTGAGAGTGTGCTCACCTGTGTGCGCGCATTACGGCTGAGCGCTGCGCGTGCAGACAGCGTTTAACGGAGCGGAGCATTGCGTGCGCTCTGATCGCTCTTTTAATGAAGTATCAATCCTAAAAATATGCTAAATCACATCGTGTTTAACGTACGGGTACTTTGTTAGTATCGCTACAGCGTGCAGCGTGACAGCAGCAGATGTAGCGGACTAACATTCAAGCTAACCTAACTTCCCAAACGCTGTGGACATCTGAACGCAGTGGGAGTGCAGCTCGGTCCACTAAAAAGTGGAAGTACTCTGCGGTCGCGACGCGTCTGGTCTGAACACACTTTTTTTCGACGCGCGTCGAGACTGCTGCGTCAGACGCGTCGAGAATTTTTATTTAAAATGTAGCTTTATTTCTCCCTGTCTTGTCGTCCTCTTGGTGATGTGTCTTTGTTTTGTCTTTCAATAAATACATTTTAAACAATTTATAAAAGCAGTGGCTCACAGAGAAGGGGGGGGAGGGGGGAGTGTTGGATGAGTACACTCGTAGTAGTAGAAGAGTCAGAAGTTGTAGTTTTTTTATTGACACACTGCTGCTTGTGTTCCCAATGTGTTCATATGAACTCCTGATTTAATAAAATGCCAATTCATGTTTGTTGTGCAGAGAACTTTGAATGAAAAATCAAAACAAATATAAAATTGTTAGATTTCTTAATGTAATCGTGGAAAGTGAATAATTCAAACTCCCGTAACTCCTCCAGCCTGTGGGGTTTCCTTTGTAAATAATAATATTATTATTGTTTCATAAAATCTAAAAAGTGTTCTTCATGTTAATTTACAATTGTTTATGAAGAGAAACCCAATGAACGTTACAATACGTTTATTTACTTTATTTTTACACCGTTTTAAGCATTTATAACATTTATTAATGACAAATACTAAAGAGCAACATAATTTACACATTTTCATTTTGTTTTTTCAGCAGCGCCTCTCTCTCCACACAACGGTCATAGTGCGCCGCCTGCTGGTGGGTTTGTGAAACTGCACCAAATAAAAACAGGAAGTAGTAAAGCAGGAAGAACCCACATTATGTGAAGAGAGAATAGAAACAGTCCTGGTTGTTTAAAACACATTTCTGTCGTTGTGGATCCTCAACCTCTCTCTCTCTCTCTCTCCCCCTCCCCCTCCTCCTCCTCCTCCCGTCTCAGGAATGTGGGCGGAACTGTGAGAAATCCTTCTGTCCTCTCGTCGGCCGCTCACCAATCCTGACCCAGTGACGTAGACTGCCTCTCCAGAAGATTTCCCAGCAGCCTCTTGCATTCCTCAGCAGGGCGGGCAGAACCTGAAGTGTGTCAGACCGCGTAAGACCAGGTTCTGGACCCGAGTGCAGTTCAGGGCAGCTCCCAGACCTGTGTTTCCTGCCCAGAGAGAGGGGCGTTTAAACCCGGTTGTCGGTTCCCTCACGTGGTCCCGGCTCCAGCACCCTGATAGAAGCCCTCTGCGGGTAGAAGGCCTCATATACCCCTCAGGAACATAGTATAGTTGTGTTATTTCGATAGCACACATACTAAAATTGGAACGATACAGAGAAGATTAGCATGGCCCCTGCGCAAGGATGACACGCAAATTCGTGAAGCGTTCCTTATTTATTGTTAAATTATCATTTATTTATGATTTGATATATTTTGTTGTTGATTTCTTCATATTTGGGTGAAACAGCGCCGCCGTGGCCGCTGCCGGTACTGCAGCAGAGCAGACTGCCTGTGACGTCAGGAGGACAGTCCGCTGGAGCTCTCTGCTTCTCCTGTCCACAGCAAGCAGACTGTATATATGTTTATAAATGCATCACTATGCTGGAGAGCATCGTCCTCACGTTTTATGTTCCGTGGTCAAATGTTCAAACTTTCTGTTTCCTCCACCAAACCTCGTCTGTTTCCCTGATGTGTCATGGTGGTGCAGGCACCTGTTGAGGTTGGAGGAACAGGAACACACCACCCGGACGGCACTGACTGAAAGAAACACACACACCTTGCCAGATTGTTCTTCCTTTTCTATGCCAGACTCTCCAGCACTTGTTTCTAGACGGATTTCCTGTCACCTGTTCACACACACTGTCTGTCTTTTCACCCATCAAAAATCCTATAGTCTCCTCTCTCCCACACCTTGCCTGTCCCTGGTTAACCCGCTAGTCCGACTCCCCGAGAACCTACCAGCCCTTCGTCCTGTTGATACTCTGCCTGCCGTTAATGTAACGACTCGTGTGTAGACCCAAATGTTTTTGAGAGTCCTCCCAAACAGTTTACCCTTAAAATGTGAAACACAGAAGGGAGTGGGGGGATTTGTGAATCCCACAGAAGGGGAGGGGGGACACACACACACACAGATAAGTATATATATGTATATATGTATATATATTTATATATGTATGTATTGTTATATGTATATATATATATATATATATGAATATATACAATTCTGTATGTACATATAAATATAAATGTACATGCATACATATATATACACAGTCATACCAGGCTCCGGCTTAATCGATTGGGCCGGGACAAAGCAAGTACGATGGTGCACTTCCTGGTTAATAGTACACTTAAGTTGAATATACTCAAGTGTACTTTTTTCCCACCTGGGGTACTAATACTAAATACTACCATAGTGTGCTGATAGTGTTGTGTCAGTGGTTTAACATTCATAATAATCCCTATTTCCCACTCATGTAGGCTGAAGATGACAGAAAGTGAAGGCCAAGATTGTGATTATTTCACAAGACCGAAGTCGGACACATTAAACCTCTTCTGTGTTCACCCCCAGCAGAAGGCAGACAAGGCTGTAGTGCAAAGAAGGCACAAACAGACAATAGCAAAACAAAGAAGCCCTCCTCTGTTCCCTTTGTCTTTTCCTAATCCCCCAAAAAAGCAGTGATTTCATCACTGGCATGTCCAACCTCACACATGAACACCAGAGAGTAGAAGAGCATGAGAAGAGCCACCTACGCAGAGGTTGCGCTGAGGCATATTTCCTCAGATCCTCGAGAAGCACGATGCAGGACCTTTTCATGGGTGCTCAGATGTCGCTTCACAGAGGGCAAGTCCGCAGGAGGCGACGAGTGTTGGAGCGCATTAAAGATGTGATGAAGCTCATCGGCCAAAGAGGTTTGAGCTACAGAGGCAGCATACACACTTGATGACGACACCATTGACCATGGTAACCTTTTGAATGACGTGCTGGAGACCATGGATGTGAAGCAGTGTATTGGAAATTCCACTGATGGGGCCTCCAATACGCCAATATAAAGGTTTCTCTGCACTGCTCTCCAAAAAGTGCCTGACTCAAATACATGTGGTGTTATTCACACATTCTAAACCTTTATTAGGCTGTCGGACAGAACGCAGTGTGTTTTTAGAGATACTTGGTTCTTACACGACACTGACGCTACAAACAATGAGCTTTAAAATATGACACATTGCTGTAGTAGTCGTTAAAATTCGTAAAGTCTTCTACAGCAGTAACATGCAACATACACATCAATGCACAAGTAATACTAACACAGAAAAAAACATATATACTTGTGGAGAGGGACCATTTTACTGCACAATGACGACATCTCATACCCTAAGTACATTTAATATGTGTACTTAAGTAGGGGTTTTATTGCAGAAATTTTACGTAGTGGAGTATTTTCACAGTGTGATACAAATACTTCTATCAGTAGGCCTCCTTTCCCTCTGTGCACTTTACACAGACTCGCACACTCGTTGCTCGTTCGTGTCGTCTCCCCGCCAGCAGGGGGCGATGAGAGCTCCACCGGACAGCGGACCGGCGAAGAAGACGGGGCTCGGGACAGAAGCTTGGAGCTCCCCGGCGGACGACTCAGGTGGTGCTCGGTAGTATCCGAGCGAAGACTTCGTCCACAGAAACCGTGAACCATGAAAAACGAGGGAATGGAGGGGACGGAGAGGTTCCTGAGCCCGGGCAGCGGCAGAGGTCTGCGGGCGGTGAGGCACTTCGCGGTGGGGGAGCTGGTGTTCGCCTGCCCTGCCTACTCGTACGTGTTGACGGTGAACGAGAGGGGAGCGCACTGCGAGAACTGCTTCAGCAGGTAACGGTTCACCTTCTCTGACACAGAAACAAAAAACACACCGACGTGACAGTTAGCCCGTCTCCAGGCTGGAGTGGTTTTATTTGCAGCCGGGCTCAAAGCGGAACGAAAGGGAAACCCGCTGGACGCCGGCTCACCTTCCTCCTCGAGCTCGGCTAGCTGGTGAACCTCTGGACGTCTACCGAGCGGGTGCAGGAACTGGGTCAGGGCGGTGAGGCGACTCACCTCACTGACGCTGCACGTGAACGCTGCAGCGCTACGGTGTTGCGTTCAAGTGCAACAGCCTGGCCTGGTGGTGTCAAAGAAACACGCGTTCCTAGTGTCTTATGAGTCTATTTATATGCTTGTCTTAAAGAAGCTCCTCGTAATCACAGTCAGACGTATACAGATCTTTACTTTGGTTCAAGTAGTACCACGTATTGCATTTACAATGACACTCAAGTTAAAGGATAAAGAATATAGTTGATAAAGGTGGATCTGATTGTGTTTACTCTGTACACTGTGTATCATAATTTGTTGAGTTATATTTTCTATGAAGAATCAGAATCTGCAAAGGAACGATTTATTACAATTGTACGAGTAAGTTTACAATCTAAATATATGTAAGGGAGTAAAAAAGTACATGTCCCCTTTTCGAATTGTCGTGAAGTAGAAGTATGCATAGAATGACATTCTTGAGTACTTAAATACTTGAGTAAATGTACTTGATTACATTAACAACACCTCTGATCACGGGTATTGTGCTCATTCAAAGGAACACTTTCATACACACACGCCTCCTACTCGAGCTGCAGTTAAGGTTTTTAGAGCAGTAAAAGGTTAGGATGCTATTTATAGTTGTCCATGTGTCGAGCCACGAGATGAGAAGGCCAGGGCTGCATGTGAGTATTGGGTGTGTATTGAGTGTGTGTACATTTGCTCCAGTACAGTCAGAAACACGCTTTCTCTTTTTGTCATAGAGTTCTTTCATCAGACTTCTTTTGACAGGTATTTATTATTGAATTAAGCGAGGAAGTAATTGAAAAGTTTTCTTCTCGTGCACATGGAGTGGTTGGATTCAATTTAAGTTTTGTAAACTAAAAAATTTCTGTTGGTGTTTGAGCTTATGTTTTGTCTCTCATTGATCGTCAGTTTAATAATTAAATAATATACTATTTAATATAATAAATAGACCTTGTATCTAAATAGAAGTGGGACAAGAGTCATGTCAGTTCACAAAGTTACATTTAGTTCCACGTAAATCAAGTGGAAAACATCAGCTAAAGATGTACAGCTTGTTATTTCATGCATATAAATACTATTTAATCCTAATGACAAAATGTTCCACTACCACCGGTGCGCTGATCTCGGCTTTAATGGAGGAACGTTTTTGTGTCTTCATTATAGGAGAGAAGACCTTTTTAAGTGTGGCAAATGTAAGCAGGCCTACTACTGCAATGTTGACTGTCAGGTAAGAGTCTTTTCTGCACTTTCATGGAGGGCGTGTTGTTCTTTGCCTTCTAGTCTGTGTGCCATTTGATTTTATTCCTGCTATTTTCAAATTGAAGGACACAAACCTATGAGTATCTTTCGACTTGTATGACTTATTTTTGGATGTCACACTGAGTATTTTTGTTTGCTTCCGTACGTCTAGTGACAAAAAAGATGAATATTTTGGCTTCACCGGTACAACAGAATAAATAAACATAATACATTATATTGTTCTTGTGGCCCATCTTTGGGACCTCGGACCTCAAATTGAGAACCGCTCCGGCAGAGCAACATGCAGGAGGCAGCCAGCTAGAGACGGAGGGGACCACACGGTCATGCTGCTGTTGCTATGACAATATGTCTGTCCTGCCTCTATATAGTTTTGGGTTTCATGCCACAAAACTCACTCGGTGCACTGCAGTAAAACTGAGGTTCTTCTTGTGTGAGGAAAGAGGGATATGATGGGATACGTGTGTCAATAATTGATGAATGCTTTGCAATGATTACATAATTTATCAATCTATTGTATTCATGCTATCTTTTCTTCTCACATTCCCGTGTGTATACAGAGAAGCGATTGGTCCATGCATAAGCTGGAGTGTGTGGCGATGTGTGCCTACGGGGAAAACTGGTGTCCATCAGAGACCGTCAGACTGGTGGCGCGAATCCTCTTGAAACAGGTAAATGTGTCAACATGCCGTGTGAGAATGTGACCGAAAGGTTGACACAAAGTTTAATACATTTAAACAACATTTTGAAGTAGATGGAGTCAAGCGTCTGGCTTGATGAGGTCATTTTATGAGCGAAACCATATTTTATGCAATCGACCAGCCGTAAGCTGCAAAGACGAATCTCATCTCAGTTTAATTTTTATATATTTGCATGCGGAGTGTCATATGACAATCATAGCTGTCATGCTTTTGCTAGTCATTAATAACTGTCCAGAAAGGTAATATTAGCTTTGGCCACAGCTAACCAAACAACTACATCAAAGCAAGCGCTACTTTTGCAAAGTGAACATGTAGCTCGTGAAGTCGGTGCTGCCGTCGGCCCCCTTTGTGCTCCGCAGCTGTTCTAGTGTTTTAATGACTTCTTACCTGGCTTGAAAGTCTTTCACAAAACCATTTGCTATCGTAAAATAAATGTTGAGAAAGGAAACGTAAGTTATTTCTTTGAATTTTCATGACTTTTTGACTAAAATGAATTTTGTGTTGCAGAGAGTCACAACAGAGCGCACACCCTCAGAAAAGCTGCTACTGCTCACAGAGTTTGAATCCCGTAAGTAGACGTGTGTGTGTGTGTGTAAATACATGAGCGTGTATGTTTAGTTACATCTGTGTGCATTTTTTGTTACACAGTGTGTCATTTTGTGTGTGTGTCTCTGCCGTTTAAGCAGTGTGTCTATTAATATCCTCCACTGTAGCCTGCAGTCCTGATTCTGTCTCTTTTGTATTCACTCAAAGTCTGCCGAGCTCTGGGATTTAAATCCCAAGATTCTGGGTTCTGTAATTTCATGTTCTCTACCTGCCTTTAAAAACTGCTGCCACGTTCTTGGCCCTTTTATTTCTCCTTTCCCTTAGTATTTTATCCTTAAAGTACTGTCTTGTATAATAAAAAATAATTTTATATATATATATATATATATATAATTTAAAAGAATGCTACCACTGTGCCCTTGGGCCAGGCACGCAGCCCTCCTCTCTCTGGGAAACGGTGGTTGTACTGAGAAGCTCTGACAAGTTAACACATTTACTCCAAATACTTATTCAGCCCAGTTTCGGCAACAAGGAAACTAAACGCTGTCCAATTTTAAATGTAGTGCTCTCTCAAAACACACACTAACAAGTCAGCTCCATGAAAGTAAAGACTAACTCTATTCTCTGCTCCATTTGGGATTATCATTGAGCCTGAGCTATAGTTGCAGCCTCCGATGTGTCATCAGAGGATTGTCACAGAATGAACCGTCACACCTGTCTCTCTCGTGTGTGTGTGTGTGTGTGTGTGTGACAGTGTGTGTGTGTGTGTGTGTGTGTGTGACAGACAATGACACATGGCTAATAGCAGTAGTATATTCTACACCTGCTGCTAACACTGAATGGTTCAGTTCTTCTATGAGGCATCAACAATCACAACTATACTGATATATATTATGCTGCATGAATTGTCAACGTGATGTTGCTCGTCTTTATTGGATACCT
Source organism: Pseudoliparis swirei (assembly GCF_029220125.1). Lineage (NCBI taxonomy): Eukaryota > Metazoa > Chordata > Actinopteri > Perciformes > Liparidae > Pseudoliparis > Pseudoliparis swirei. The sequence continues at coordinate 7,250,817 of NC_079391.1, forward strand.
GTGCCCGTGGGTTTTATTTTTGGCTTGTTCTCATTTTCACTTTCGTAATCCTCCTCTAAAATGGAAGTACTTCCTCCAACACAAACTCAAAGTCTTCAGTCCAGCTAGTGGCTCAATAAAGCTCCAATGTTCAGCGCGACCAACCAAACTCTCTTGTTGGTCTTTATTCTTTCTATTCAACCATGTCTGTATTTATTGTCTCTTATTCTTTTATTGTCCGTCTTCGATTGCCTTGTTCCAGATTTAGACAAGATGGACATTGAGAAGGACGAGTTGAACCAGGCGGACATCGCAGCGCTGCACCACTACTACTCCAAACACATCAGTGACCTTCCTGACGAGCAGGCTCTCACGGAGCTGTTTGCTCAGGTACAACTGGATCACACTTCGTCTTTCACACCTAGAAACTCACTGAAAATCCACATTTCTGTTCCAAGGAGGATCTAGGATCTTGGGCTGGGCGTGTTCTCTTCCTGTTGTGTGATTGGATAATTACACATTATTCTCTGTTCCCACGTACAAGCGACACGTGCACAGTGTGCAAATACCTTGTGCTCATGGGTACTCTACAAACAAGTAAACGCATGCTTGGGTTTTATATATCTTCATTTTAATCTTCTTCCCCTCCCATCCTTCATACACGTCTTTCGCACATGTTGAGCTGAAAGCAGGATGTGTAACACACAAACACACCGGTGTGTTTGAACTCTACAGCTCTTTAATCTGATCCGTCAGTGCTGCTTTCACTTTTCTTCTCAAAGCTATGCCAACAGCTACATTTAATCTTCACTACCGGATTTCCTCCTCCTCCTCAATGGAGGGGGGTGTTCCAGCACATGTTTGTGGAGGGTGACACCAGCTGTAATATCATATTACTCGCCATGCTGTCACTCTCTCCACCTGTTTGTTTGTGTCTTTCCTTCTTTCTAACTGTCTCTCTCTCTTCCTCCATGTTTTATTTCCCTTGTGTATCCAGGTTAACTGTAATGGATTCACTATAGAGGACGAAGAGCTCTCCCATCTGGGATCGGCTGTTTTTCCTGAGTAAGTAGTCTATGTCAACACATCATCGTCATTCAACAGTTCACCCAAAGCAAATCAACTGATCATCTGTTGCCGTCCCTCCTCCTTTCCTCGGCCTGTCTCCTTACACGCATACTCTTAAGTCCTTAGTCTCCTCCTCGGTTCCTTTCCCTCTCTCATTGTTCAGCGTTTTTCAAACAAACTATGTTTTATCACGATTCTCCCAATTTCAAAATTAGTTTGTTAACCTTCTGTGATTCTCCTCCTTCCTTTTTCTTCATTGTAGTGTCGCCCTGATGAATCACAGCTGCAGTCCTAGTGTCATAGTGACCTATAAAGGCACATTAGCCGAGGTCAGAGCTGTCCAAGAGATCAACCCCGGAGATGAGGTACGTAACGTAACCAATGAGCTTAGTTTAGTTTAGTTTAGTTTATTTTGATCAGCAAAATATACAAAAAAAAAAAAAAACAAAGAAGAAAGTGTCTGACCATCGAAGGGTCGAACTGGAAGCAATATTATAAGTGCCCTAACTGTTAATTCATTTAAAAAAAAACTTTTCAGATATATATATATATATACACTACGTTCAAAAGTTCAAAAGTTTTTGAAACACTTTTTTTTTCTTTTTTTTTCAAAGAAATTTTTTTTTTTTTAATATTAATTAATTATAAATTAAAATGAAATACACAATTTGTGGTAATGGACTATTCTAGGTATTCTAGGTGGAAACGTCTGGTTTATAATGAAAGAGGAGGCGAGGTATAGCCATTTCCACTCAATCATAACTCCAGTGTTCTAATGGTACATTGTGTGCTATAATCTTTAGAAGACTATGTCTGATTAAAGAAAACCGCAGCAATTATGTTAGCACAGCTGAAAAGGTGATATAAGCTATACAACTGGCCTTCCTTTGAGCTTGAAGTTTGTAGAACAAAATTAATATTTCAAATATTAATCATTATTTCTAACCTTGTCAATGTCTTGACTATATTTTATATTCATTTGATAAATAAAAGTGTGATTTTTCATGGAAGACACAAAATTGTCTGGGTGATCCCAAACTTTTGAACGGTAGTGTATATATATATATATACATAAACATATAATATACATACACATACATATTCACACACGCATATATACATATACACACACACATACATAAATACAAACACATACACACACATACATAAATACACACACATACACACACATACATACACATACACACAGCTTCTCAGTGACCACATCCAATCATGAAGAAATACAGAAGCTTATGACTGTTGTTCTGATTGATTTCATGGTTGTCTTCCCCTCTCTTTGTAGGTCTTCAACAGCTACATAGACCTTCTCTATCCAACAGAGGACAGGAAAGAGAGGTTGTTAGATTCCTACTTCTTCATATGCCGGTGTACTGAGTGCACCTCCAGGTCTAAGGTACTGTTGGCGCGTCTCTCTGATGCCTAGACGCCTTTTGTTTTTACATCACTTAATTTTATAGCTTGGGGGTCACTTTTCTGCATTGTTGTTGTTGTGGCATTTAGAAAAAAATGTCTCCTCTGCATCGGTCTGTGCGGTCTGCTTAGGAAATACTGCAATTTCATATCTTGTTTTGTATATACCAGTAATCGTATGTTAAACATTCAAGCAAACGGAGTCGCCGTGTCCCATTCCATAGTACATACTAATATATGTACATCATATCCGATTTATATTTACCAAAGGCTGTGGAAGGTGTCACCTGTGTGATTTGGATGAGGTTGAGAAGGGAATGTACTTTATACACTACTGTCTGCCAAACGTCCCAATCGGTTGAACATGACAGAGGAGTGATGATTACAATACGTGTTAACACACAAGGCGTATGACTTGGCTCTGCTTTTATTATGAAACGCTGCTACGACAGCAACAGGGCCGGAGGGACTCTGTTGGCAGGTTGTCTCAGGAACGCCTGAAAGAACATGTCTATAAATGTGGCACGGTCGTCCACCTGGACGCGAGCGTGAGCTGATTGGTGGTCAAAGCTCACTCTGACCTCACAAATCATGTTTTCAGATTCAACTTTATTGTCATTGAGTACAGGGACTGGGGCAACGAAATGTAGTGCAAAGAAGCAGTTTACCATAAATCAAAAATGCAGTGCAGATATGGTCAACAGTGGAAATGTACAAATATATATACAGCAAACCAAACAAATACGTGAAATCATGTTTTGGGCCATAACTCAATAATTCATAACTCAAAAATTCATATGCTAATTATGACAGTTTCACACAAATGGCGAGTGGGATCAAATGAGGAAGTGCTGTCCTTTTTGGATGTGAACTGCAACATAACAGAGATACACATTTGTGAGTCGGTAACTCGTCAACATATGAGAGCGTTGTATGGTTACTTTGTTTATCTGTTAAAATACTGAGTTTGCTGTATGTATTCAGCTTCCTTTTGTTTTCTCTTCCCCTGGAGGTAATGTATGTTGGGTCTTGTTCACCCAAACAGGCTTTAATAGTCAAATAAAAATTTTAAAAAATAGAAATTATTTTCCATTCTCTATAGTATCTTCTTTTGACATTAAATAATAATAGATGTGTATCAACAAACATATTCTAGAATATGTCTAATACTACATAATGGTCAGGGTTTGTGTGTACAGTAGTATGACATTTGGAGAGTATTACAACTCTTATTATTAAATATATAATGCATATATATTGTTATTACATAACTCCCATACAGCTTCACAGTGTCTTGTTACCGGACAACTGTTCTTGATGTCATTCATTTCCATCTCTTTCCAGGACAAAGCTAAAATGGAGATCAGAAAGCAGAGTTCTTCACCAGAGCCGGAGGAAATCCGATCTATGATCTATTACGCCAAGACTGTCATCGAGGAGTTCAGGAAAGCCAAACACTACAAGAATATCCTCTTCCTCTGTTTATACGCGTATTGTCCACTGTCTCTTGTTTCGGTTTTCTCTCACCGTTTAGTATTTGCCCCTCTCGGTCTGTCGGTTTGTCTTTCTTCATGAACGACAACCTTTCACTTCCCGGACTCCTCTTCTTTCTCCACAAAGTGTGTCACTGTTCCTTGACTCTCTTGCACCCCCGATTGAGCTGCTGGAGATATGCGAGCTCAGCCAGGAGAAGATGGCAGCTGTGTTCGCAGACACCAACGTGTACATGCTGCACATGATGTATCAGGCCATGGGCGTCTGTCTCTACATGCAGGACTGGGACGGAGCCATGAGCTACGGAGAGAAGATCATTCAGCCGTACAGGTGAACTGATCCGTGCAGGGAGGCAGTAATTACAAGGTTTACAATGTTTACAATAGATGAATTTAAATTAAACTAAATCAATTGTAGAACTATTGTCAGACCATCCCACAACAGAGGTGCCCTGTAGAAAGTCACCCTATGAGTTTTTCCAGACAAAGATTTTAATTCCTATTTTAGATTTTTAATAATTTGCTTTAACTGTATTTTGCTGCTCAGAATATTTTGTAACATTTTTTATTGGCTTCATAATTTACAAAATACAGTATCATATTTTACCATGAAGGGGTTTCTGTCCCAAATCCACACGACAATATGTTGTATTGTGTTCCTTCAATGCACTCTCACTTTTGCCACATTTACTACGTCTTATTTATAATGTTGTCCTTTCAATCTGGACATTTTTTAAACGTTGGTCGCACTACAAAACCCACGGTAGCATTAATTATCGATGTATATCTTGCGTCCACTCCCATTCACTGCTTGGCCTGTTGTATGAATGACATCCTCTCTCTAGTGTTCACTACCCGGCCTTCTCTCTGAATGTGGCGTCAATGTATCTGAAACTGGGACGTCTGTATCTGGGGCTGGAGAAGAAGACACATGGAGTCAAAGCTCTAAATAAAGTAAGTTTACAGACATCTAGAAAAAGCTGCCGGCTCTAAAGAAATGGTAGCAGGAGATAAGTGCGCCGTAAAAGGCACCTGCAGTCAAAAGTTTAAGTGAACTCCTAAAAGATATTTTACAATGCATGTTGTTTCTGTCTTCAGGCAGTTGCCATCATGGAGGTGGCTCATGGGAAGGATCACAATTATGTTGCAGAAGTCAAACGGGAAATTGAGGAGCAGATGTAAACGAGGTGCAGCGGTTGGAGCAAAACGATGGCGGAGGGAGGATGTAGGAGGAGCCCTGGATTGATCACAACTGCATGCCGTGCATCTTACTGCCCTCTGGTTTTTTTTATCGCCCACTCTTTTTTTTGGATTTTCATGCCTTTTTTTTGGAGGCAGTTTCTTTTTCCATGGCTACATATTGTGGGTGAGGAAGACCACGTTTTGTACTTATAGCAGACCTGGTGTTCAAAACAGACAAATTAGGATTTGGGGGAGGGGGGGGGGGAATAAAAAACAAAAAGGACTGGAATACTTTCTGTGTGCTGAAGCTCATAAAACCTATTGAACAGCCTTACTGTTATTTAAAAAAGAAAAAATCACATTTATGGATAAAAGATAACGCTTTTATTTACCAGCTATGCAAAAATCCATTTTCTGAGGCTCCACTTTTCTTTCCTCGGGAAGCCAAGGTGTTTTAATACCATCAAACCGAGTTTCATGGCTACATTCATTTTTGTAAACTGTGACGAAAATGTGATTGACCATGCATCAGGTTCTCTGTTGCGACAGAGAAGAGAGTGCAAAGAACTATTCCTGAATGATTAATCAGTCGATTGATTGTCTTGTCTTGCAGTATGTTTGCTTGTTTTAAAGATGCATGTTTATGTTGTGCATATGAGGCTTGTTGACCAAAGGGGTCACAGGTTTAACTTGACGGGGAACCAGCTATAATTCTCTCTTCGGTGTATCTTTTAACAATGGTGCTGATCTGAGGCCAGGGTGACTACTGAGTCACAGTGAAGACATTGGTGCTATGACCTGACCGATGATCCTGGATCAGAGCCCCGATGCTCTCAGGAGAAAGGCTCAACGCTGTAGCTGTTGCCGCCTTTCTGTCTTAAAATGCATTATTCTACCTTTTGGGATTTCTTGTGAATCCAGATAGTCATTTCCCTGGGACTGAAATCACTTAAGCAGAGCAGCGGGCAGAATATTAACATGCAGTACAACCTAGTAGGATTACCTTTTACCTGCAGGTTGAACCACTTTTAACTTTATAATTTTTAAAAAATGAATGCACCGCATCTTAAAAAGGGAAATGCATCTTCTTATCTTCAGTGCCACCATCATTCTGTACAGTTTTACTTTGTTTAAATTATAATATATAGCAAATTATACCAACATGGCAACTCTTCATGTAAGTAGTATCTTCTCCAGGAATGGATACCCCAAACAAATACAATCTGTCTTCAAAGCCTGTTGACAACAAGGTTGGTCAGAGACCCTTGAAGAGTTGACTGTATTGATTAAAAGAACCAAATCCAAAATCATGAGGATCAGTCACGGGTCGGGAAACAGAAGTTTTCTCTTTGCTGGTGATTTCACTGAATCATAATACTGAAATCGAAGACGAGGCATGCAGTGTGTGTGTGTAAAAGTCTTTAACAAGTTATTAACCTGGGCCTTAATTGAGGGTTATTGCACTCATATTCTGTACATTATTTGTGATAAAATGATGTCAAAATGGTAAACCTGTAAGCAATCTTTACTGTTTTTTATGGACAGTTGGCCTGCAGTCTTCAAACCACCAGAGCAACTGCAGTCATATCAAATAAATATTTGTAATGCCTGTAGCTTCTCCCTCTTGTTTACTATGGATGCAGTTTTATGCACAACATGAATGTGAGTTACTGAGGGTTATCAACAGCCCATTGTTATGAGTTGCCTGTGGTCATATTTATAAAAACGCATGCATAGATGACTTAAAACACCAATGCTCATACTGAACATATAAAACCAGATGAAAGGCCACGCAGATGTGATTTCATGTAACGAGCTGTTACTTAATCAGGCATGGATGTTATTCTCTTGGAATGCACAACTAAAATCTCAACTTTTTTGATTCTTTCTGTACCATGTCAGTGGAACTGAATAAAAGGCAGCATTGCACTTATTTTGATAAATATACTTATTTTATTTAACTAGGAAGTCTCCTTTCTGACCCATATGCTATTAATGGTCCTGAACTACAACTGTCTGAGTTATCCGACTTTATGAATACAACTATAGAGTATAAAACGGGTTTACTGTATCTTGGCCCGCGAGCTTGTCTTCCCAGCCTAACTTTTGTCAAACTAACGACTCCTCTACTTCAGGAAAACAACGAGTAGGACAGGTGGACTATATCGTTTTAAAGAATAGATGCCTATCTGTGGCGGATGAGTACCTTCATAGTCACACCGCTAGGGGGCCCTGAGACTTCCGCAAGGTAAACCAATCGCGTGCGTTGTATGGCTGACGTCATATAAACGAGCCAATGAGCGACGCGCTGAGGGATTTGCGGTTTGCACCAGCGGAGTTTGAATTTTCAACGAGAAAAAACCATAACAGTTCGTGTGTGATACATCGCGCGCAAAGTAAGTTTATCTATCTTTAATCTTAACGCTTGTAGCAATTCATTTGAGTCGTAACGCTTTTTAAGTGTCATTTCACGGGAAAAAATGTCGTTAATTGGTCGATTTTGTTTCTTGAAATTAAAAAAAGTAAAACCATCTTCAAAAGCAGCTAACGCTAACGTTAACGTGAAGTCCAACAGTTGACGCTAACGTAAAGTTAACGCTATATTCAGGTTGTTAAACTGAGACGTAACTATATGTTTAACTGGCGTTTACGTTCCTTCACTACCGTTAACGGTAACTTCAGCTAAGTGGACGACGATAATGTGGTAACATTAACGTCTCAGTGATGACCTACATTGACGTTACCGTCTCTTTACAAATGAGGCGACATGGATGTCTTACACAGGCATGAGAATCCATCACCTTTCGGCGAAATTCGCCGTTTTGAAACCAAAATAGGTGACTGACGTGAATCGTGTAGATCCGAAGAGTTTTTGTTTTGGGGGAAGGGGGGGGGTCAATTGGCCGGCCGGCGTTTATGAGATTGGAGTGGGACACGGAGAAAATGTGGAGTGGTGCTTTTCGCAATAGAACATCTTTGATGGGCACGTGTCGCGTCTCGGCCAATCAGCGTCAAGATGTCTTCAGCGTTTGGTGGTTTAGGTTAGCTTGAATGTTAGCCCGCTATCTGCTGCTGTCACGCTGCACGGTGTAGCGATCCTAACAAAGTACCCGTACGTTAAGAGCGATGTGATTTAGCATATTTTTAGTATCGATACTTCATTAAAAGAGCGATCAGAGCGCACGCGCTGCTCCGTGTCAAGCTGTTTGCACACACTACGCAGCGAGTGCCGTTAAGTGGCGGAATTTTCGGCTTTAAAAATAAAAATTAAAAAAGATGCCAGAAGTGAAATGTTTAAGTTCAGTCTGTAAAGTTCTGTTTCTGTAACTCTCCAGCTGCTCATCCTGATGAACTCTGTATCATCTGGTCAGATACAGACTAAGAGTCTCATAGTGATAATCAATGCTATGATGGCTCCATGTAGTTTCATTAATATCTTGTAGGCTAATACTAATAATACTGCCATTTGTTAAGTGTTGAAAAAGTTGGTAAAAAGTGAACCATACAGATATTTTATTTATTACTATTATAGATAAATATACCAGGATCGTATTTATGGTACTGTTTTATGGTATTGTATCAGTATCATGATATTTATGGCAGGTATGGCATAGATTAGAACATACGTGTCAAACTCATGGCCCGCGGGCCAAATGTGGCCCGCCACGTCATTTTATGTGACGGCATTCTTGTGTCCTTAAGATTCACTTGTTGGTTCATAATTGACTGTAAAAGGGAATATTACTAAATAGTTTTGTTGCGCATACTGTGATATTCTGAACACTCAGGTTCAAACTGCAACATCTTTTCATTAAATACATTTGAGAAGTTAAAAATATCCCTCGATTTAGGTCTCAGCTTGTCATTCAGGGGTGATAGTGCGTCCCAAAGCCAGACCAGTGGAGAACCACTGCCCAGACCAGTGGAGAACCACTGCCCAGACCAGTGGAGAACCACTACCCAGACCAGTAGAGAACCACTACCCAAACCAGTGGAGAACCACCTGTCTCAACTGTGAAAAAGCTTTTAACAAAGTTAATGTAATAATGTTTGTTTGATCTTTGATAAAGTAATGTGGGTTAAAATAAATATAATTAAATTAAATAGATGTATTGTATAATATTAAATACATTTGCATATATAGTTATACATTTATATAAGTACACCTAAATAAACAAACAAATGCAAAGACAGTTAGAATTATACCGTGTTAGTGACAACCGGCCCTTTGAGGGCAGCCATGAGGCGGATGTGGCCCTCGGTGAAAATGAGTTTGACACCCCTGGATTAGAAGATCGTGACAACCAGGTAGAGGCAGAACAGACTCAAGGAACAGACTCGAGGCTCAGCAGAGCACAAGACTTGAAGACTTGTTCACGCCAAAAAAAAAAGGAAGTTGGTTCATGAATGACTATATTATATACAATATTACTATTATTATAGGGCCCACTGACTTGGTGTCAGAATGGAGGAACTATAGATTATCATACAACGTCCAACATCGATGTTCGTGGAAGTCACCAGCACCCCCCCCCCCCCCGCGCGCGCCTATCCTTCTCACCTTTTTCACCCCTGACCCGTTTTCATGCCTGCTTACAGTTCGTGTTAACGTTAATAAATTAACTAGCTCACGTGTAACTAAAACGTGACGCAGTTAATTGTTTTAACATTCATTTCATTTTCTAAAAGCGCAGTTTTCAGTGTTGTGCTCCATGTGTTGTCGTCACGTGGTTATACAGAACTCAGCATGGACATTAACGTTACTAACTGGTCTTCATATCATTGTCATTAATTGATATCTGGTTAGTCAGGTTATAAACCATGAGCTGGGCGGTGGAGGAGTGGAAGGATGGACTTCCAGGGAAAGCCCTGCTGAAGATCCAGGAGATGGAAGGCCAACTGGACAAACTGAAGAAGGACCGGAACCAGAAACAGTTCCAGCTGGAGTCCTTAGAGGCCGCCCTGCAGAAACAGAAACAAAAGGTGAGTTAATATAATAATAAATGATCAATTAAACTGTCTTGGACCCTTTGGTGAAATTACTTTTGCATTGAACAACAGAAAATACACACACACAAGACACAGGAAATATATATATATTTAATATATATATGTTATTGCTATTATAGAAATCAGTGTATTAATGATCCATGTTTCTCTTTTCTTCAGGCGGACAGTGAACGTACTGAGACCTCTGCTTTGAAAAGGGAGAACCAGTCTTCACTCGAGTCCTGTGACTCGCTGGAGAAAGCCCGTCAGAGGGTTGTCCATGATCTCGGAGTCAAAGAGCAGCAGGTCAGTTCCTGATTTGAGAAAGAAAGATCTCCTGCTACTTTATTGCTCTTTAGTTTGAAATTCAATCGGTACTAGTGGACAAAGATAACTAAATGATGTTCTTGAACCCAGGTGAGCTATCTGGATGGCCAACTTAACTCCTGTAGGAAGACCATAGAGCGACTGGAGCTGGAGCTGAAAAAGTGAGTTCAGTGTCTTTTATGTAAGGAGAGAGGGTGGAGTTACAATGTAGCTCATGGCACATGTTGCTTTGTCAAGTACTGAGTAAGTCATGATTAATATGAATGGATATTATAAACGTTGTTTGACCTGATGGAAAAGCCTTCTTTATTTGTTGTCTTTCCATCTGCTCAGGTACAAAACTGAACTGGATTGTTCGCAGTCTGCTGGCTCTTCCTCCTTGTCGTCGTCCTCCTCTGACCTTCAGCCCTACACTACCCCACAGAAAAGTTTCCCTACCCCAGCTCCTGTCGCAGACTACAGACAGCAGGGTATTTCAGTTTGTTTTTAACCTGCGTTTCAAGTTCCTGCTGGATGTATCATATTTTTTTATTTGTATCCATATTTTTACATCTTTTGGTTTCCAGAAGTATACTTACATGTCAGGGTGGTATTAATGCACATTTTAGTTGCTGCTTCTCATCTACTTGTGTATCTTGCTTGTATGCAAAAAAAACAATATATATCTGGGTGCCTAGATGAGTTTGCCAGTTTAGCCTAACATGATGATGTATTTGTGTTCCATAGATAACAGACTAGATGAGCTTCAGGAGAAATACAGCCAGGAGGTAGAAGAAAGAAAAAGGCTGGAGACTGAACTCAAAGTCATGCAGGTCAAGGCAAGTACATCACTTTATTATCTTGGGTTTGTCTCTTTTCTAATTGTTGATGTTAACTTAACTCTTCTCTTCGTAGCTGTTGAATCAGTCCTCAGTCACTGTGAGCCACAAGGACATCGCTGCCCGCCAAGCTGGGTCTTCCATATTCCCATGGCAGGATCAGGCCCACAGTCGCCAGTCTCAGGATGCAATGGAAACGCCTCTGAAGAGGCGGGGAACAGCCCACGAGGAGACGCCCATTAAAACCAGCCAGCGGGTGAGCTCTTCCAGAGCAGTGCAGAGTCCCTGTGGATCCTCTCAGCAGATGGAGCAGCTGAAGAACATCAACCACGGTATAATTTGTTTTGGAATTCATACTGTATAAATTGTTTAATATCTTTCCTGTAAAATATGAGAATACCTTTTTATTATTTTGCACATCTACTACCACTGAACAATGTATTCGGATCCGTTTTGAGTGAAATATCCTGATTATGTTCAGCCGCAGCACTTAAATGTTTACTCTTTCCTCCTCAGAGCTGCGTGGCCGTGTGTCAGAACTGGAAAACAATCTTTCCGCTCAGGAGAAGGAAATTCGTAACCAAGCCTCCAAGCTGCAGGAACTACAAACTCAAGTGAACCAGGCCCGCAAAGAGCTGACGGAACGGGACCGAGACCTGGCCAAGACCAGCCACGAGCTGAGTCAGGCCACAACTGAACATCAGCAGGTTCTGACCAAGGTAGGCGTCCATGATCGGTACATGACGACTTGTATTGTTTTTGTTCTATTTCTGCTTGATTACATGGTTAAAGAAGGCAATGTGGGTAATCAACATGTAAATAACAACGATCCTCCTTCTTGTGCTTAGTGTTCCTCAGTTGAGCAGAAGCTGAAACAAGTGTCGGAGGAGATGAGCTGTCAGAGGCACAACGCCGAGAGCTGCAAACGAGCCCTCGAGCAGAAACTCAAGGAGCAGGAGAGGGATAGTCAAAAGGTGCCACAACTGGGATACATCACTTATTTAAGCCCTTTAATAGTTTGAGAAATGTAATCTAAAAATATTTGCCTCTGACTAATTGCATGTAGGAACTAGCCCAGCTGCAGACCTCTCACCAGGCTTTGGACCAGCAGATGAACCAGACCAGAACCAAGCTGACCCAAGAGATTCAACAGTCCAAAAAAGACTACAATGTACTGCTGGCTGACATTGAGAAGGTAACGTTGTCTTTGATGTTGTTTATCTTAATGATATTGTTACTGTCAACATAGTATACACAGACCCCGATTACATTTCATGCTGGCTGTGAGAAGAGTGCAATATAGTTCAAGATGTAGTGGCATCATTAACTTCTGGTTCTGTGCCACCTGCCAGCAACGCTGACTGTAATCTGCAGGCCACATTTGCTGATGGATGATAGAAAGTTTAAATTCTGTCGCACCTCCAGCTTTTGCATCATCCGTCTTGAGGGTTTCAGGCTCTTGCCATTTGTATCGCACTTCTCACTTTCTGCTCTTGCGTATACTTCTTCTCATCTTAACTTGTTCCTCCCCTCTTGCTTCTTTCCAGATGGGCGTCCAGAAGAGTCAGATGGAGAAGGCGGTAGAGGAGCGGAAACAGAAATTGCTGAGGTCGGAGCAGAGCCTCCAGGCGAGCCAGACCAAAGAGCAGGACCTCCGCAAAAAAATGGAGGTGGGTTGCTTTTGCTTTCACTGTGCTGGTTTCTGCCTTTTGGGCCTTGATGCTGAGGTTCACCATCTTTAGCTGATTAAAGAAAGTCTCCCCCCCCTATCTGTCACCAGCTTTAGCTGCCATTCATGTTCCTCTTCATTTTTTTCTCTTCCCTCCAGGAGCTGCAGAAAGAGAAGAACAGTGCGTCTGTCCAGCTGGACCAGAGCAGCCGGCGTCTGAGTCAGCTGGAGGAAGAGAAGAAGAGTGCAGACCAGAGTTTCAAGCGCACCCAGGGGTTACTAGATGACCTTAAAGGTACATTAGTTGTAGGACTGGCAATAATGGCAGGTATTTTTGAGAATTATCTTGGTGTTTATATATTTTTGTTGTGTCTATTTGCTGTTCAGCCAAATCAGAAGGCCAGGCGGATGAGCTGAAGAGACTTAAGACCAAACTGGAGAAGGAGGCTCAGGCTTCGTCCCGGGAGCTGGAACACTTGAAGAAGACATTTTCTGATGCGGAGGCCAAAAATGACAAGTACGCATAGTTTTACTGTAGAAAAGAAGAAAGTCCAGTCACAATTTGAGAAAAAAGTTTTAAAAAGTGTAATATACTATGATATTTAACATGCTCTATAATTATCGTCAATGTATTTATCGCACTAGAAATCAGAGTGAACTGCAGAAACGGAAGCAAGAGACCGAAAATCTGACCGACAAATTGACGGCGAAGGAGAACGAGAGTCGAGAGCTGAAGTCTAATCTCACGGCGAGTCAGAATGAGAGTAAGGAACTGAAACGAGAACACGAAGCTCTGCTGGAGTGGAAGAAAGAAAAGGAAACGTTGATTCATGAAACTGAGGCTGTGCAAAAAGACCTCACTGACAAAATTGGCAACTTGGAGAAGAGTCTCGTCTCTCTGAACGAGGCTAACGATGACGTTACGGTAAGGCGCTGTGGCTTCTTTTATATTCACTTAAATTATGGATGAGGGGAAAATGTATATACTTGCATACTGAGCACTTGTTCTGTTATTTTTAGCACACATGGGCATATCGAAATAACCTTTTTTGTATCTTTAGTATCAGGTTTGCTTTGAATTTACAAATGATTTATTTATAAAAAACAAAGCTAGAAAGCACAAGTAGCACAGAATGTCTATTAAGTGTATTTAATGTAAACATCTTCAGCCTGTGCATTGTAGGGTGTGTGGTATTCTAATTCTGGGGTCTGCTCCATCTCCACTTGCTCTTGTAGAAGCAGCTGCTGAGCGTGGAGGGAGACAAGACCGGCATGTCTGCTCACATTGATTCCCTGAAGGGAGAACTCCTCACCAAGAGCACAGAGTTGGAAGAGAGGGAGCATCAGTACAACGAGCTGCAGTCCACGTTCTCCGAGGCCAGACAGAAGCACACCAAGGACCTGGAGAATGTTGCTGTGCAAGTGGCTCAGCTTGGAGCACAGGTGATTCATTGTATTTTTTCTTTCTACAATAAACCTTTTTTTTTAAATGTCATTGAACCAACAGGGCTAGCCTCCTTCCTATTGTTTTTAATGGAATTAGATCATAAATGATTTCTCTGCATCAGTGACTTAGAATGTACTTTATTGATTGAGATTTTGGTCTTGGTAACAGCCCCAATAACATTGTACAATATTAGATTCGATTAGAAAACTTTATTAATCCCACAATCTAATTTGCCATCAACAAGTCATACAGACAACAATATACAGTCCACGACAGAAAAGAAACACACGACAAGGAACAAACAAAACCAGAAGATTCCCCATAAAACATGACTATCCGGAAGATGCTAAATCCTTTTTTTTTTTTCACTAAAGGTGCTCATTAAAAAATCTAACTGCTGCTGGAACAAAAGACCTCCTGAGTCGTTCAGTAGAACACTGACGAGACCTAAAGCTATACAACAAACAGACATTGATTAAAACGTGCCTTTGTGCTTATTCTTTTGATCTGAACAGGTCAAAGGTCTGGAGTCCCAGTTGCAAAAGGAAATCACTCGAGCCGAACAGGCCGAGAAGACCAACGGTGAGCTGCAGGAGGAGCACCAGGCGGCCTGCGGCCTGCTCCGCTCCACAGACCAGCTGATGGAGTTGGGCCAAGCGGAGACCCGGCAGCTGAGGGAGAGCCTCGCTCAGGCCACCGCTCAGCAAGAAGAGCAAACTACCAGGTGGGAGCTTGATTGTGACAGCGCTGCGACATCATAAAGTATAGTATTTGTTTCCGACTGCGTCACTTTGCATCATGAGATTGCAGATTTCCGAGGATAATTGATAACAGCCACAAGAAAATACTGAAGCGATGCTTTAGTGTTTTAGCATCTGAATACAGTGACCCTATTATTTCCTTGGAGAAACAATAACTAGCTTGCTTTTTACGATGCAATGATCTCTAACCAGGTTGGCAGAGGAGAAGGCCGCCCTGTTGAAGCAGTGTGAGGAGAGTGTTTCAGCAAAGGTGGAAGAGATGGAGCAGCTCACGCTTCAGCTGGAGGAGACGAAGCAAGAGCTGCTGCTCACCAAACACCAGGTGTGTTAGACTGCAACATCTTCTTATATTTGGAGCAGTCTTTTGTTGACACCTTGTCATTTCTTTTAGAGTTAATTCAAATGTATGGCTATTTTTGTCTGACTTTAGTGATGTTGTAACATATTGTAAAATACAAAGTCATCTTGTGACCAATGAGTACATTAAAGTATCTTTGCTGGTACTAGAATTATTTTTATGAACGAGTGGTTTAAATTTGAGACGCAGATTTCCTATCTATTTATCTGATTGTGTAATCTTTACAATCGTCTGAACCAGTGAAATCTAACGTTGTTCCGTTTGTATTCAGCTCAGTTCAGCAGACCAGTTCCTGAAGGTCCAGGAGCAGCTGAGAGTTGAGCTGCGGAAACAGATAAAGACGATGTCCGACGATGAAGAGGAACACAAGAAGTTGCACGATAAGAAATCTGAAGAGCTTAAACAGTCGGAGGACGAACTGAAGGATCTGCAGAGCCGCGCAGAAGAGCAGCAGAAGCGGTTCAGAGAGGCCGAAGCTCAGATTGTGTCTCTGGCCAAACAAAAGGCGGAGCTTGAAGATGCAGTTCAAGAGACAAAGAAAGAGGCCGAGGTAAAATATTGCACTAAAAAGTTAAGTTTTACATATGTTCCAATACTGTGTATATGCTCTGTACTTAATTAACACACTTCTATTTCTTATAAAGGACTGCCAGCAAACTCTCAGTGAGAAGATCAACAACCTTCTGGAGCAGGTCGCTTCCTTGGAAGAGGAGGTAGCGGCGAGCAAAGCTGCAGCGGAGAAGCTTCCGGTCTTGAGTAATGAACTGGCTGTGGTCAACCAGTCCCACGCCGACCTTGAGAAGCACCTAGAAGCTCTGGAGACGAGTCACCTCTCCGCCGTTGAACTCAAGTGCACTTTGGAGAACGCCCTCGCTGAGAAAACCAGTCTGACCTCAACGTTGGAGAAAGAAATCAAAGAGCTCACGGAGAAGACGAGCAAAGACGCAGAGAGTCACGCTTCGGATGTCGAAAACTTCCTGGAAAAGGAGAAGATCCTCGAAGAGAAGCTCGACGCCACGAAGCAGTCGGCGACCGCCGCTAAAGCGGAAGCGAGTTCCCGACGGGAGCAGATCAAGACCATGAAGGCGACGCTGTCGGCGGCGTCGCGCGGCTTGGAAGAGAGAGACGGCTCCATAAAGAGTCTGAAGGAGAAGCGGAATAAGGCCGAGGCAGAGCAGCTCAAAACATCCCACCTCCTGAAGGAGAAGATGACCGCCATGAACAAAATAAAGGTTGGTTACCGATTAATTCTCGGTTATGTCGACAATCTTATTGCATATAGTAGAAAGAGGACAACGTTAGTCTTGTCTGGAGTAGTGTACCAAATGGGTAGGTCTGAAGACATGAAGTTTAGAGAGTTTTTTGTTGTTGTTAATTTGCTGTATTTGTGTCGCTCTTCACATGAAGGTTCAGCTGGAGATGCTGCAGATGGACCTGGAGGACAACGAGACGGTCAGGAACTCGTTTGACGGCCAGGTGGAGCAGCTGAAGGAGACCATCGAGTCACTGGAGGCTCAGCTGGCTCACAACCAAACTCAGGTGTTTGCCATGGAGGCCCGGCTGGAGGACAGCAAAGCCCAGGTAGGGTCACTAAAGTCCATCAGAATCATTTGCGCCACGGAGGCTAGATTTAATGTTTCCATGTGGCAGCAACATTGTCATCATTGTCACGAGCTCCTCCTCCTCTAGGGAAGAAACGTCCCTGATTTTAAGCGCTCGCCTTTTTCAGGTCTCCGTCTTGGAAACCCGGTTAGACGAGGTCCAGTCGCAGAACTCCGTGCTGGAGTCGCAGTACGTCACAGCTAAGGAGGAGCTGATGGAGAGGAGCTGGGAGATAACTCGTCTGGAAGAGGACGCCGTTGAACAGAAACATTTGGAGGAGACTGTCGCTACTTTAGAGTCTAAACTCGGCCAGACCTCAGAGGAACATACCAAGGTAGTGACGACTCTCAGGCAGGCAGCGGAGGACAAAGACCATCATCTCAACCGGCTGCAACAGGAGAAAACCGACCTTCAGACGACTTTGACGCAGTTGAGAAATGAGAAAGAGCAAGTAGAAAGTGAAGGGATTCAAGTCGAGGCAGAGAAGAAACGTCTGGAAGGCACTTTAGACGAACTGTCTGAGGAGAACAAACGGCTGCAGACCAGCGTTCAGCAGCTAACTCAAGAAAAGCAGAAGATTGATCAAATGACTGTCGAGAAACAGGAAGCTGAATCCACCCTCAGACAAGTTATGGAGCAGAAAGCCCAACTAGATGTTACTCTCAATCTGATAAACGAGGAAAAAGTCCAAATCGAGGCTAAACTAACTGAGCTGATCTCCGAGAAAAATACCTCTGTCGTGAACTTGAATCAAGCGGTTGAGGAAAAGCTTCAGCTGGAGGGTAACTACCGGGAGCTGACGGAGGAGAACATGAAACTACATTCTAGTGTGAGTCGAGTGGTTGAGGAAAAGCTTCAGCTGGAGGGTAACTACCGGGAGCTGACGGAAGAGAACATGAAACTACATTCTAGTGTGAGTCGAGTGGTTGAGGAAAAGCTTCAGCTGGAGGGCAACTACCGGGAGCTGACGGAGGAGAACATGAAACTACATTCTAGTGTGAGTCGAGTGGTTGAGGAAAAGCTTCAGCTGGAGGGCAACTACCGGGAGCTGACGGAGGAGAACATGAAACTACATTCTAGTGTGAGTCGAGTGGTTGAGGAAAAGCTTCAGCTGGAGGGTAACTACCGGGAGCTGACGGAAGAGAACATGAAACTACATTCTAGTGTTACTCGAGTCACCGAAGAGAAGCTGCAGTTGCAAGAAACGATAGAAAAACACGAAGAAGAGGCGGCTTCACTTAAAGAGCGGCTCGAGCTGACGGACAAGAGGACCGAGGAGGAGAACAGAGAGAGGTACCGCACTTACACGTCTAGTTTGTATCAGCCACTGTAGCTAATATTTTTATTTGAAATGATAAATGCAGGAAATATTGTAATTTTTTTATATTAGTATTGGTTAGAATTCTAATAGCATTTGATTCATGTTGACTTTTGACGTAGAATCCAACCGTGTGAGGCGGAGCAGGCCGAACTGCATCAGAAGCTGTCGGGCCTGCAGGAGGAGCTGGCTGTGTTCACGCAGCAGAACGACGCTCTGCTGGAGCAGGTGGGCCAACAGCACCGCCTCATCCAGCAGCTCTCAGAACCAGCGGGGCCCCAGAAGGACCCCGCAGACGACATCAGCCACATGGACACTCAGCAGACAGATATTGGTGGTGAGTGGAAACCAAAACTAGATTATCCTAAACCATGAATTTTAATGAATTGATTCATCGGACAAGATCGAATCTGAAAAACGACAATTTTTAAATGGCAATCTTTTAATGTTTTTCCCAGCAGAAGCAGCAGGACACACCGACGTAGAGCCGGCTCTTGATGCAAGCATCAATGCCGAGTCCCTTCCCGTAAAGGACCAGCTGGTTGAACCTTCCCACCAGCCTGACGAGGCATTCAGGTAACATGAGTTTTTATAATATGCACAATTATGGGTTTCTTTCTATGTTTTTATGTGATAAATACATTTAAATCTCCCGTAACCCTGACAGGGAGACGGAGCTGGTGTTCAAGGAGGACATCGTTGAACAACTGGACGAGGAAAGGGAGGAACATGCGGCCGCTACGATGGGTAACGAGGAGCAGCATCAACAACAACAACAACAACAACCCTTCCATCAGGTAGAACATAACCATGTGTTTGTCCTTCAGTCATGGTGCTTTCGTGGGTTTAAATTTTGGATACTTCATTTATGTCACCAGTAATCTTGCTAGTTGGGACTAATGGTCATATCCTTGAACGGCATGTTTTGCTTTGAGCATTTTGTTCAAGGCTGAGTTTTGATTTTGTCTTTCTTTCAGTTTTCTGAAGACGGCAGTAACGATGTTCTTGGGAGTAATCCTGAAATATTTGATATTTCTCTCCCGTCTTCCTCTGTTGGGGAGAGCAGACGGTTGGAATCCTCTGGTTAGTAATTCAATGGTGCTCATAACTGCAGTTTCTATAATTGAGTTTTATGTTTTAATTTTGGCTTGACACTGAGCTGCAACCATAGACTCATGATTTCAACATTTCTTATGCAAAAATACTTAAATAATTTCCTCTTGTTGGCTCTAATAACAGTTTTGATTCAAGGTGATCCAACATTTCTTTTTTCTTTTTCTCTTTACATAAACAATACAGATACAGGCTATTGTTTACAGTATAAACATCACCCCCTATTATTCACTTCAAATGACTTAGAATTGACACTTTATGCTGATTTAGAAAGTATTGTTTTACATCTGCTATAACTTATATACCTATATTCAATCTGTCTCAGCAGAGTCATTCCAGGTGCAAGATGACCTCAACCACTCCACGGAAATGATCCCAAAACAAGAGCTCTGGACCTTCCGCTCTGAGTTTGAGATGCTGAGTTCTGACCTCGCTCTGAGAATGGAGTTGACCTCTGAACTGGAAGTCCAAGTCCAAAACTTAGAAGATAAAGTTCATGCCGCAGAGGAGGAGGCCCAGGGTTCAGCAAACAAGCTGAAGGTTGCTTTGGAGGAGAATAAAGTTGTTTCTGACCGGGTAGGGGAAAGACATTGCAGAATGCCAAATACCTCTTAAATAATACATTTAATTGTTACACTGACACTTCAGTTCTAGACACTTATATTGCATATTGAATTTTAGATGTCTCAACTGTCGGAGGAAAGGGAAACATTCAGTCTGCAGCTCCAAACGGCTAAATTCCAGTTGGATGATGTTATTGAGATGCTGGAAGGACTGGAAATGACCAAAGGTAAATATTGCCCCATTTTACTGCACATGAGGGATTAAGTTTGTGCAAGATTATTCTGACTGATTTGCGAAATTAAGTACGGCTTCAATTCAACAGCAGTTGAAACGTCATGGCACAGCAGGATGCATGAAGGACTGCAGGGTTAAAGCGCTGCGCGATGTGTTACTGCACGTTGGTTTCTCACAGATATTGTCTTTGATTCTGTAGGTGGATGGGACGAGAAGTTCCTTCAGCAGGAGAGCGAGCTGAGGCGAGTTCGCTCTGAGAAAGCCAACCTGGAGCAGCACATCCTGGGCATGGAGTCTGAGCTGGAGACCTTACAGGCTGAGAAGAACAAACTGGGGGATGAGATGGAGGTCCGGAGGAAGACTTGTTCCAGCATGGAGCAGCAGATACAAACCATCACTAACGAGGTGAGGGCTAAAACATCAAAATACTGGATGTGTAAGAGCTAAATAATGTGCATGTGTCAGGGATTTATCAATTAAAGCAACATAGGTTCAAGCGTTTGATTTTCCTCGTCTAAAAACACGAACTTATTGAACATTTTTTTATTTAAAATACTGATCAGTGGACCGTAACTGCTCTCAATCTCTCTCTTTCTCCAGACGACCCAGCTGAGGTCTGAACTCGTGTCGTGCACCGAGGAGCGAGATGACCTGAACCAGTCTCTGGGCCAGTGGAGAAAGAAGGTCCACAGTCTGGAGAAGACCAACTGTGACACCAGAAACCTGATTTCCATCCTGGAGGATGACATCAGAGCCGGGAGGAAGGAGTACGAAGCCCTGCAGAGCCGCATGGAGAAGCTGAAGACCGAGAGGCAACAGGTATGTACGTGTAGCATTCAGGGACTCGTGCACAGTTCTGTAAAAACGCCAACTAACGTGATACGGGTCAGGCTTTTAATTAGAGTTTGTTCTCGTTGATGGCATAAAGAAATGTGCACCAGTCTTCTTCAGGCCAGTCAATAAGACAGTCCTCTTTTTGCTTTTTTTGTTTTCAATTCAGAACATGGCCACATGGATAAAAGCAGAAATGATGCTATTGTCTAAATGGTTAATGACAACTAAAACTTATTCATCAATTTTAAGTTGCAAATAGTTCAGACTCTGACCGTTTCTGTACGTTCTTATCTTTATCCTAATCATAACTGCAGCTAAAGGCACGTTGATGGTAAAAGTGAACAGTGTGTAATTGTTTCTGATGGGGTCTGTATCCGAATAATGTATACAAGGAATTTGACTCGATAGAAGGCGCATAACAGTTCGCATTGTGCATGGAAGAAGATGATGTCATATTGTCAGATATGTTAATATTGCAGTTAACAGGATGAGTCAGTTCATTCCCTTTTCGCCCTCCTTTTCTTCTCATTCTTAAAGCTTGTGGAACAGATGAAAGTCCTGGAGCAGGCGATATCCCAACAGAGTGGAGAGAGTCAGGAGCTGATGAGCCAGCTGGACCAGGTGACAGTGGGCCACACCTCGGCCAATCACAACTCTGAGTCCATGGTCGGCAAGATCCAGGTGAGGGCGGTTATAATTATATTGAGGTTGGGTTCCCTTTTTCGTCTTGTTAGTAAAAAACAAAGTAGAAAGTTTGTGTTTTTTAAAAAGCCTTTAAAGTTGGCACGTTTTTAGTAAAGAGTGCTTGGGTCAGTAAGACGCTCTTTAGTTTCTGATCCTCCCCGTTCCTCTCCAAGGCTTTAGAGGGAGAAGTGTGCCGTCTCTCCCAGTCTCTGGAGTCTTCTCTACTTGAAAAGGGAGAGATCGCCTCTCGTCTGAACTCCACGCAAGACGAGGTCCGGCAGATGAGGACGGGGATCGAAAAGCTCCAAGTCCGCATCGAGTCGGACGAGAGGAAGAAAAAGAAGATGGGAGAGCTCTTCAAAGGTGGCTGTTGACATCCTCCTGAAATAATATACCCTCTAGAGGTTTGTGAGTTAGTCTAATTGTGACTCTACTTGTGTTTTTTTTTTTAGCTGCCAAGAGGAAGTCCGACTCACTGCAAGATCGCATTGATGCTCTGGAGCGAGAGAAGGAAGACGAAGAGCAAATCCTAGAAGACGCTGTGTTGCAGGTATACATAAGCACTTCAGTCTTACATTGTGCTGGCGCATTCTTTACCACTGCTTGGATTCAAATTCCCATTTGAAGGGGCTTAATAAAAAGTCAGCATCTGCTCAGTTTGCATTAACTAAAAATGTGTTACGCTCTTAACACAGGCCGAAACAGCCAAAGCTGAGCTCGAGGAGGAAAGGAGAACGGTAAAAAAATTTACTATATATATACGATATCCTCTGCTATGTATATGTGATGTTTTCTTTTCCTCTTTATTAGCCAATAGTAAAATATTACAGTTGTTGTAAAACGCTTAATATATGATTCCGATGTGTCCCCCTCCCTCTTCCTCTCTATACACCGTGTCTCATTGCACAAAATCTGCTGCTGTTCTTCTTTTAACTGTCACCACCGTCTGACCCGCAGGTGGAGGAGGAGAAGAGGGAACTCGGCGAGAAACTATCGGCGCTTTCTGCCAAGCTGGAAAACCTCAGATCCGAGAAAGAACACATGGAGAAAGAGCTGGAAAGCAAAAACGCAGAGATCGAAGAACTGAAGGCCGTGAAGGAGGAGCTGGAGAGGGGGTTGGAGAGGGCCGAGGTGGACAGACGAGAGGAAGACGAGAGGCAGAAATGCAGGGTAGAAGAGCTGAAGAAGGGAATGAAGGAGGAAGAGGAAAGGCTCAGGGGTCAAATGGATGACCTCCAGGCACAGCTGCTGGCCTCACGGCAGAGAGAGATGTGCCTGGGACAAAAGAGTGCAGAAACGGAAGGGGAGAAATGGGAAATGCAGTCTGTCCTCGTAAAGATGGAGATGGAAAAAACGTCTCTTCAATCTTCTCTGGAGGAGTGCGAGACGGAGAGAGAGAGGCTGCGCTCTCAGGGAGAGGAGTGGAAGGAGGAGAGAAACACCCTGAGGACCGGCATCGTGGCTTTGGAAGAAGAAATTCAGAAGCTTGAAACGCTCATAAAAACTCAAGAGGAAGCGAGAGAAGCGTTGGAGAGGGAGGCGGATCGGAGAGACGCCACGGAACAGTCCCGCTCGTCTCTCGTGGTGGAAAAAGAACGGATGGAAGAAGAAAACGGAAGGCTGGCGGAGGAGAAGGAGAAACTGCAGTCGACCCTGATTTCAGTAGAACGAGAGAAAGACACTCTGCATCGCACTCTTGCGTCTGTTGAGGAGGAGAAAGAGAGGCTGAAGCGAGAGGGGGGGATGCTCGCTGACGAGAAGGAGGAGCTCCAGTCGAGTCTCTCCTTGGTAGAAAAGGAGAAATGTAACATGCAACAATCTCTTTCTTCATTAACGGACGAGAAGAACAAATTGGAGGAGCGGAAGCGGGTGTTGGACGCCGAAAAGCAAGACTTGCGGTCTTCCCTTTCTTTGATCGAAGTGGAGAAAACCCGCCTCTCGTCAGCTCTTTCTTCGCTGGAACGAGAGAAGCAACAAGCGGAAGAGGAGAAAACGAGAGTGACGGAGGCACGAGAGGCTCTCCGGTGCACGGTGGCCTCCATGGAGGAGGAGCTGGAGGCCTCCAACGCGTCTGCTGCGCAGCTCCGTGAGCAGGTAAACATGCACTCTGAAATATGTCATTACACCAGAAGAGCAATCGGCTTTCTTGTTACCGTCGCATTGAAAATGCGGACGGTTATGTTTTGATCGCCATTTATTTATTTATTTGTATGCGTGTTACTCGCATAACTAAAAAAGTATTAAACCGAATCGCATGAAATTTGGTGGGATGATTGGTTATTATCCGGGGACCATTTGATTAGATTTTGGCATCGATCGGGTCAAAGGTCAAGGTCAAGGTCATGAAAAGGTCAACATCTTCTTTTTACCATAGCACGGTCAATTTTTATCCAATTGGCATGCAACTAATGCCAAAATGTTCATAATTCAATGCCCAATCTTGTGATATGCGAAGGTATGCGCTCTACCGAGTGCCCATTCTAGTTCTTGTTTGTGTCGCCTTCAATCCCAGAACAAAAAGTTCCAGTAATTTATTTCCCACAAGCTTCAGTACACGCCGTGTTCAACACATTATGAATGTCAGTGGAGCCGTTCTCACAAGCTGTGTTCTTCAATAGTTATTCTAAACGACCTTAGATGAGACATTCTCTTTTTTATTATTATTTTTAAAATATTTAATTTTCACAACATTTTCACGATGCAAGAGAGCATGCAGAGCGTACTACATTAAACACATTAAACAGGAAAGTACACAGCAAGATGGGGAAAGAAAAAAAGAAAAATACACAAGTACAAAATTAAAAGTAAATAGATAATTCCCCCCACCCAAAGAGAGAAACAAATTAATAAAAGGTTGGTGCATAGGATGATGACACAGCAGAGATACCACAATGAGACTTTTACAGTACTCTGGTACCGTTAGCATTGTATCCATGTATTCCAAATAAGGCTGCCAGATATTCAAAAATAACTTGTATCTCTTCCTAAGACTATAAGTAATTTTTTCAAGAGGGATACAACTGTTTATTTCCACATACCATCTGTCCATAAGAGTGGGGGAATCAGACTTCCAGGTCATTGCGATGCATTTCCTGGCCACACATGAAGAAATTTCTACAAATTTAGTTTGGATCTTCGTCAAAGACCCGTTGAAAGTTGTGAGTTTTCCCAGTAAACATAGCTCAGGGTCCAATGGGAAGGTAACCCGTGTGATTTTAGTTAAGGCATGACAAAAGTCATACCAAAGGGACCTCACCTTTGCGCAAAGCCAGGTACAGTGTAGGAAGGAGCCAACCTCTATACCACATCTGAAACACATTTCTGACAACTGGGGTTTGGATTAATGTAGCTTCTGCTGGTAGATGAGACACTCATGCTGTTGTGTTTAATATAATCTTAAAAACAACACTGACATCCTGTTAACAGGAGTTGTGTGGTCTACTAGACAACTTCTTGGCATCACTCGGCATGCATCACAAATATGTTGATAAACTAGGGTATTTATGGCGTCTTGATTTATGTTATTTCCTCGTGACTAAATCTTAACCCTTTTCCGTCCGCTCCCTGAAGGTGTCAACGCTCACCTCTCAGGCCGCGCGTCAGGCTAAAGAGAGAGACTCTGCCTTGAGCAAGATGGGTCTCTGGATGAAGACCTGCAAACAACTGGAGCAGGAGAAGCAAGAGATGCTAAACCACTCAGGTGTGATAAATATATCTTTTTTTAAATGTACCTTTTTTAAATTTATCTAAGATCGAAATAATTCCAGACAAGGGCCTCTATGAAAATATATGGAAGCTGAATGTATATCTATATATATGTGTGTGTGTGTGTGTATATAAATATATATAGATCATTTTTTATTTTCTTTATTCTTTTTCTTTATTTTATATTAATTATCTGATTTATTTGATGATAATAATTTAGGATAGGAATATATAAGCATTGTTGCTTCTACCTATACCTTTTCAGTCTTTCTGTTTAGTATATTATATAGAATAATATTGTATTACAATGATTGACTGAATAAAATACACATTAACTATAAAAAGCATATTCTATCATACGAAACAACAGGGCTATGATAGCAGTGTCAGGCAGTAGCTTTGTTTGAAAGGCTTAAAGAGATAAATGCAGGTCTGTCAGATTGAATACTTTTAATTGCAATTTGCCCTGAGAACATGGAGATTAAATCCCCAGACTGATTAATATATCTATGAATGTCTTTTGTGGCTCAGGGGATGTAAAGGTCAGTGAGGCGCTGCAGACTGAGGGAGACCAGCTGAAGATGGAGGCAGAGAAGCGACGGAAGGAAGTGGAAGAGCTGAACACTGCCCTGCAGCACAAGAGCGTGGAGGCAGAAGAGAAAACCAAGGAGGTGGAAGAACTCCAGGCTGCCCTCGATGGAGGGAAGAAGGAGTTGGAGGAGAGGAACTCCGAGCTGAGGATGATGACGAGCGAGTTGGATGAGTTTAATAAACTCCTGGAGGAGAAGAGCGTCGAGGCAGACGAGAGCATCGATAAATACTGCGGCCTGATGGTTAAAGTCCTCAAACTGGAAGAGACCAATGACGCGCTGACCACCCGCCTGGAGCAGCTCACCGCTAGCCACCGCGCTAACGAAGCTAAAGTCCCCGCGAGCGGCGCCGCGGACGCTCGCCGCCGGCGGTCAGCGAGGAAGCCTTCCTCCAACCACCGGGAAGAACCGGATAAAAACAGTGAAAACATTTCTCCCTCGAGCCCTCGGAGGTCTCCTCAGGGTTCATCGTCGGCGAAAAGAGGTCACCGGGACATCAGTAACGAAGACAGCGCGCAGGAGGCCCTGCACAACCTGACCAAGAAGATCAAAGCCAACGCCGTGACCACGCCCAAACCCAGGGCGGGACAGGAAGACGAGTTCAAGCCAGAGGGACTTCCTGAGCTGGTGCAGAGAGGTACGCTGCGGTCTAACACGCATCCTCTTGAACTGTAGTTCATCGAGAGGAAGAATGGGACTTGTAGTCTTCTGTGTTGTCGTGAGTCCCCGTGTCTCAGTCTGGTCTCGTGGGACGGAGCGTGACGAGCTTCAGAGATGAAGATCATTTAGCGTTTACAAGTTCAGCACCAGTGACAGGCTCTGCTTTTGTCTTTGTTTTGAAATACTGTTAAACTGTAACGCTCGACCCTCACGCCGTTTGTTGTTAGATTTCTGCTGATCTTTAGGAACTTAAGACTCACTTAAGTGCGTGACACATTCCCTGTATAGTCAACATAAATGATGCATCCCTGGGTGAACTCGTGGGCAGAACAAAGCACATTGTTACGTTCATCCTCCACAGCAACAAAAACACTCAAATGAAGTCATTCTTGTCGCTGTCAGGTTTTGCTGACATTCCTCTGGGGGAGGCGAGTCCGTTCATCATGAGGAGAACCACAGTGAAGCGCTGCAGCCCCCGACGGGCCGCCAGGCAGGAGGCTGGGGCGTCTGACGGCACGGTGAGCAGCAGAGACACACACACACACACACAGACACACACACACACAGACACACACACACACAGACACACACACACACACACACACACACACACACAGACACACACACACACACACACACACACACACACACACACAGACACACACACAGACACACACACACAGACAGACACACAGACAGACACACACACACACAGACACACAGGCAGAGATCACCTTTCGGTTTGAAACAAATAGGGTGACTGAATCGTAGAGTTTTTGTTTTGGGGAAGGGGGGTCATTAGCTTGGGACACGGAGAAATGTGGAGTGGTGCTTTTCGCAATAGAACATCTTTGATGGGCACGTGTCGCGTCTCGGCCAATCAGCGTCAAGATGTCTTCAGCGTTTGGTGGTTTAGGTTAGCTTGAATGTTAGCCCGCTATCTGCTGCTGTCACGCTGCACGGTGTAGCGATGCTAACAAAGTACCCGTACGGTAAGGGCGATGTGATTTAGCATATTTTTAGTATCGATACTTCATTAAAAGAGCGATCAGAGCGCACGCGCTGCTCCGTGTCAAGCTGTTTGCACACACTACGCAGCGAGTGCCGTTAAGGGGAATTTTCGGCTTTAAAATAAAAATTAAAAAGATGCCAGAAGTGAAATGTTTAAGTTCAGTCTGTAAAGTTCTGTTACTGTAACTCTCCAGTTGCTCATCCTGATGAACTCTGTATCATCTGGTCAGATACAGACTAAGAGTCTCATAGTGATAATCAATGCTATGATGGCTCCATGTAGTTTCATTAATATCTTGTAGGCTAATACTAATAATACTGCCATTTGTTAAGTGTTGAAAAGTTGGTAAAAGTGAACCATACAGATATTTTATTTATTACTATTATAGATAAATATACCAGGATCGTATTTATGGTACTGTTTTATGGTATTGTATCAGTATCATGATATTTATGGCAGGTATGGCATAGATTAGAACATACGTGTCAAACTCATGGCGGGCCAAATGTGGCCCGCCACGTCATTTTATGTGACGACATTCTTGTGTTCTTAGTATTCACTTGTCGGTTCATAATTGACTGTAAAAGGGAATATTACTAAATAGTTTTGTTGCGCATACTGTGATATTCTGAACACTCAGGTTCAAACTGCAACATCTTTTCATTAAATACATTTGAGAAGTTAAAAATATCCCTCGATTTAGGTCTCAGCTTGTCATTCAGGGGTGATAGTGCGTCCCAAAGCCAGACCAGTGGAGAACCACTACCCAGACCAGTGGAGAACCACTTCCACAGACCAGTGGAGAACCACTGCCCAGACCAGTGGAGAACCACTGCCCAAACCAGTGGAGAACCACTGCCCAGACCAGTGGAGAACCACTACCCAGACCAGTAGAGAACCACTACCCAAACCAGTGGAGAACCACCTGTCTCAACTGTGAAAAAGCTTTTAACAAAGTTAATGTAATAATGTTTGTTTGATCTTTGATAAAGTAATGTGGGTTAAAATAAATATAATTAAATTAAATAGATGTATTGTATAATATTAAATACATTTGCATATATAGTTATACATTTATATAAGTACACCTAAATAAACAAACAAATGCAAAGACAGTTTTTTAACAATATGTTCTGGAGTAGTTAGAATTATACCGTGTTAGTGACAACCGGCCCTTTGAGGGCAGCCATGAGGCGGATGTGGCCCTCGGTGAAAATGAGTTTGACACCCCTGGATTAGAAGATCGTGACAACCAGGTAGAGGCAGAACAGACTCAAGGAACAGACTCGAGGCTCAGCAGAGCACAAGACTTGAAGACTTGTTCACGCCAAAAAAAAAGGAAGTTGGTTCATGAATGACCATATTATATACAATATTACTATTATTATAGGGCCCACTGACTTGGTGTCAGAATGGAGGAACTATAGATTATCATACAACGTCCAACATCGATGTTCGTGGAAGTCACCAGCACCCGCGCGCCTATCCTTCTCACCTTTTTCACCCCTGACCCGTTTTCATGCCTGACAGACAGACGCACACAGACAGACACACACACAGACAGACGCACACACACACACAGACAGACAGACACACACACACAGACACACAGACAGACAGACAGACACACACAGACAGACACACACACACACAGACACACATATACATAGACAGACAGACACAGACATACAGACAGACACACACACACACACAGAGACACACACACACACAGGCAGAGACACACTGGCAGACACACACACACAAAGACAGAGACACACAGACACACACAGACAGACACACACACAGACAGACGCAGACAGACGCACACAGACAGACACACACAGACAGACACAGACAGACGCACAGACACACACAGACACGCACACAGACAGACACAAACAGACACACACACACAGACAGACACACACACACACAGACAGACAGACACACACAGACACACACAGAGACACACACACACAGACAGACAGACACACACAGACACACACACACACAGACACACACACAGACAGACAGACACACACAGACACACACACACACACACACACACACACACACAGACACACACAGACACACACAGACACACTCTGAGTCCAACAGCAACAGGAGATGAACTCTCTTGTCATTTGCATGTCATTAATGACGCAGCCTTTTAAAAACTGTGACTATTGTTGCCGCATTAAACATGACAGTCATCGCTTTAAAACCCCGGGATAAAGAAAAGTCAAACTGAAACTCACAAGTGTGTTTAATTCACAAAATTAATTCTGCTTTGTCGTGTTTGTCTCTTTTTTCCTCTCTTAATCGTGTCATCTGTCGCGTCTCGCTCTTCATCCACAGGCTTTGGGGGCCACGTCCCTCCGGAGCCCGTCCAACAGGAAGTGCGTCTCCACAAGTGACGAGGATGAACTCAAGACACCGGAGCAGGAAGAGGGACAACAAGACAACTGTCTAGTCCAGTAGATTGATGCACACACACACACACACACATTGGTGTTGTATTTATTTTGTTATATACACATGCACAAAATAATCTCACATTCAGTTGGGGGTGTGTGTGTGTGTGTGAACGTGTCACTTGATTTTATTCATCTTTAAGTCGTAATAAATACAATAGAGGCGGCTTGAAGATGAGTATGTTACACGCTTTATTATGCTATATTGTTAACAAAACAGTTTTTAGGTCTTTTTACAATCAATACAACCCTGACTGTTTAGTGTTGCCTCCAGAATGTAAATAATCCGCGTTTGTTCCTCTTTCTTGACGACTTTACTTTGTACCAGTTTCTTTAATACTGACCTACTGGGTGAACTTTGTTTTCCTGTGTCCTGTTCTGTAAGAGATGTCTTTGTCCACGTTAGATGACACGCAGCAGCGACGTGTCCTCCGGCTATCGGCCTGTGAACATATCAGCTCATGGCAGCTAAGATTGTGTAGATTTTGGTATCTTCTAAATGTTTTTATTTTATTCTTAACTTTTTTCTTTCTTTACTAATCGGCAGAAAATACGGAGTGCAGACTTGTGTCTGTTTTTAGTGGAGTTGAATGTTAATGATCACTGTGTCTGTATATAGTTAATTGTCCTTTTTTATACTAAACCATAACTGCACCATAACTTGTGTGGTCTCTTTGTTGTTTCCAGTCTTATCTTTGCTATTGTGTGATGACCTTTTATAGGCAGTTTGGTGGTAAGCTACACTAATATGCGTGTAGCTGCACTAGAAGTACACTAAACTACCACTAGGGGGAGCACCTGAGCCGAATGGAGAAGACTGCAGGATAAACTTCAGGCTGGTGGGGAAGGAACATTTGAATGATGAATGAAGCGATTGTATATTATTCGTCACGACACAAGATCATTACCTTCGCATTGACAATGCGGACGGTTATGTTTTGATCGCCATTTATTTATTTATTTATGTATTTATTTGTATGCGTGTTACTCGCATAACTCAAAAAGTATTAAACCGAATCGCATGAAATTTGGTGGGATGATTGGTTATTATCCGGGGACCATTTGATTCGATTTTGGGATCGATCGGGTCAAACGTCAAGGTCATGAAAAGGTCAAAATCTTCTTTTTACCATAGCACGGTCAATTTTTATCCAATTGGCATGCAAATAATGCCAAAATGTTCATAATTCAATAACCCAATCTTGTGATATGCGAAGGTATGCGCTCTACCGAGTGCCCATTCTAGTTTTAATATTTTTTATCCAAAACTGAATTAAAATTGAAAAGCATGAATTACCTCCATCCAGAAACCTGTTTGATCCACATGATGACGATACGGTGGGAATGTCCATTTTATTTTTATTGAGTTTCCAACAAGCATTTTATTTAAAGTCGCCCTTCATGTCTATTTGATGATCATGTATACTAGAAAGTACACAATTAAAACTGTTAACTTATAATAATGTGTCAGTCAACATACAATCTTCCAGTCCACCTTTACAGACTCCGTCCACCTTAACATCTGGTGAACATGACGCTGTCGGGGAGGCACCAGCAGCTCTCGGCCTTTTTAATAACGCAGCTCCTCATGCAGACATTAAATAAATAGACTGCTCAGAGAGGACACACAGAGGTGTATTGTGTAATATTACAGGATCATTGGGAGGCAAACTAATTGCCTCATGATGGAGTGAAGCAATCTTAGCGATTCTGTTTGTCTGCGGTATTAAAGTGATCGTGCTGAGGTTAAGTCCCAGCATGCACTATTGGAGATGCAGTCTGTTGTATTTGAAACAATAAAAACTGAACAGGAAATCAGTTACACATAGCTGAAAACAAAGTCCTATTTCTAGGAGACCCATGTGTTGACTCGGTGCACAGAACGACCATCCATTGGTCAGTGTAACATCTACTTTCCTAATTTGTAATGACATTTTTAAAGATCATGCGTCTACAGCACAAAAAGTGATGTACGCTCTTCTTTAAGACATTTAACTTTTCCCAGCACCTCCGTCTGTCTGCCACGCTTCTGACCTTAAGTGCCCTCATGCTGACTGACCAGCGCTGTGGCTAACGCGAAATGTCGGAAATGATTGATTTCTCTGGGCGAACCTTTACTTTGTGTCTGCGGAACACTAAACTTGGGATCAATAATATTGATCTACTCCTCTGGTGCATACGTATTAGCATTCGAGGTATTGAGTGCTGACCTTTTGACCTCTCTTTCCTCTGAAGGCATGTAGGAACACGTTAAGATGGGACGTGATGGACGTTCATCGGCTTCTTCTTGAAGCATCACTGAGGTGTTTAAAAAAAAAATGTTTACACTTACATGGTTTGTTTCTTCCCTCTCGTGCGTTCCCGTCTCTTTACCGCCTGACGGTGGGCGAGGGAGCAGCAGGGCATTCTGGGTTATGGGAACGGAGACGAGACGACACGGCCACGCCCTCACGGCGGACGCTGTCCTGCTCTGATGTCTCTGGCTGGAGCGCTGAGCGGAAGCTGCGGTGCCAGAACCAACTCTGGACGGGGACACGGGAAATGAGGAGATGGGTCCGCTGAGCTGTGTTATCACTGGCACGCAGACTGGAGAGTGTGTGTGTGTGTGTGTGTGTCTTTAAAACTGACCGACTGACGGGCCGCCGATCCCCCTGCTGTATGCATGATTTGTCCCATTCTTCACCCGGCAACACTGTGTCAGCAGCCGTTCTCAAAGCCAGAGGGAGTCACCGACAGGAAGCGTCGACCACTTTGTCTGACCAGGACAGAGCTGAACTAATGGGAGTCCATTTCAATGATGTCATGTCATTTGCATTGTTTAAATACATATAACCCACAGGTCGCTTTTTAAGTGAGAGTGAGGCATAAATATAGCAAGGCACCACATGGGTATAGTAACCTTTATGAAGAGCTCAGGAGCTGATATCATCGGCTTTATCTGATCCACTGAGGGTTCGTAGATAGATTACTATCAATCAATGACCAGCAACGATATATTTGTATCAATGGGTTTTAACTGATCTATAAAGCATTAGTACAATATATTAACTCTAAAGCCCAAGCAGTTTTGGGGTGTTCTTTGCTCCGGTCCCATTTGACTCTGTGGCCTTGTTTTTAATGCAATATTGAAGTACTTTACCATTATGGAAACCGCACCGCCCCATGGCTAGAAGCCTGAGATAACAAAACAATATTTACATTGTGCATTATAACACAGGTCCCATGCCATGAATCATTTAAAAAAGAAACGCACGTTGAATTTCTTTCTTTTTTAACATTATTTTAATTGAAAAAATTAAAACAATATATACAACATTTCTGCAAGTTCCCTCAAGTGTTACCCCGTGTTGAAACCAATAAAACCAACACAACAGCCGATGTAATACACAAGCGTCTTTGTGTATTTAGAAAAGCGTGAAAAAGTTTGAATTATTATATATACATATAGGCTGTTTTAAAACATGTCTGACGGGTAGTGAACAGTAAAGTAAAAAGCAGGAGCTTGTTGCAGTTAGACAACAATAAATAACCAGCAGCTAGTTAGCTTAGCATAAAGCCAGAGAGCAGGTAAAAAGTTAAACAAAATAACCTGCAACGCTAAAGCTCACTAACATGTTTTATCTCCTTTGTTTATTCCGTACGCATTTGTGTAAAAACGACCCTCAATTTAGGCTTTTCGGTTTGACGTGAGCAGCTCGACTAAATATCCCGGTGCGCTGAGCCGGTGTCCTGTATCTGTCTGACTGTTGGTTCTGGTGTGAACTTCCTTCTTTGATAACTTCATCTCATGCATCATGAGACTCGCTACCGCTGGCCAGTCATCAGACCACTCCATCATCACGAAGATTAAACTCTCGGAAGTATTCAGCGGCCGTGAACGGAGAGAAGAGAAGATTCTAAATTATTGTCACGAATTCCCCACCTTCCTAGTTAAATTCATCCTGCTTACACGTTTAATTAACTCTCCTGTCATTCCAGATCCTGTCATATTCACCTGATTGTCCCTCATTCCCTTCACCTGGTCCTCACGCCCTTCTCACCTGCAGCCCATCCCCTCGTTAGTCCCTCATTCCCTTCACCTGGTCCTCACGCCCTTCTCACCTGCAGCCCATCACCTCATTAGTCCCTCACTATTTAGCTCCCTCACTTCCACTTGTCCTCTGCCAGATTGTCTTGTGTGTCACCGCCAAACCTTCCAGCGTTATTAGAGTTGATTCCTGACCTGCCTGTTACGACCCTGTTTGCCTGTTAACCCGACTCAAGATTTTGCCTGCCCCTTTTTTTTGATTTTTTGCCCTGTTTGACGGACCACCCAGTTTTGACCCTGCCTGAGACATTAAGTAAACAGCCTCCTCCTGCATTCCTGTGTTTGTCGTGCTTTTGGGTTCCAGTACCTGTAACCCTTACAGTACAATCTGGCCCCGATATGAACCCAGCCGACTTCCCACTTTTCGGGACAGGACCTATGATGCGGACGGACACGACGCAACGACACGAGCAGCAGCTCGCCGACATAACGGAAGCTATGGAGTCCATGAACCTCCGCCACGAGCGCAACATGGAGTCTCTCCGTGATCATCTGCTGAAATTCTCCGATGCGGCTCGGGATCCAGATGCTGTTGCTTCTTCCAGACCTCCGCCTCACCCTGCGTCCGGGTCAGAGGCGCGCTTGCCTCCACCGGAGCGTTGTTCGGGGGCTCCTGGTTCCTGTCGGCCATTCCTGGTCCAGTGCTCTCTCGCCTTTGAGCTTCAGCCTTCTGCCTTTCCCTCAGAGAGGTCCCGGGTGGCGTACATTGTCTCTCTACTCACGGGCAGAGCCAGGGACTGGGGGACCGCTGAGTGGCAACGAGGATCGTTAAGCTGATCTTCGGTCCAGCGGTTTTCTGAGGAACTGCTGAAGGTCTTCGATCACGTCACACCGGGAAGAGAGGCCACTCGAGGGTTATTAGAGCTGAAGCAGGGGGCGAGGCCCGTGTCGGAATATTCCATCGAGTTCCGCACCAAAGCAGCCGACAGCAGCTGGAACGATGAATGGCTTCTTGACGCGTTCTACCACGGCCTTTCGGGCCGCATCAAGGACGAATTGGCGGTTCGAGATCTTCCTGCTGGTTTGGATGAGTTGGTCGCTCTGGCCATCTGCGAGAAAGGAGAGGGATTTTTCGGTCGGCTCACCAGAAATCCAGAGGGCGCTGGTGAGTCGGAATGTGAACTTTAAAACGCCCTCTCGACCTTTGATTAAGGCTCAGCTGCTATGTTCAGGGAACTATCACACTGTTTCTGCTCTCATTGACTCTGGTGCAGATGCAAACCTCCTGGACATGACTCTCGCTTCACAGCTGGGTATCGGGCGGATAGCCCTGGAGGAACCCATCCGCGCCACGGCTTTAGACGGCCATCGCCTCTGCAGGGTCACTCATCAATCCACTCCGCTGCCGATGACCATGTCAGGTACTCACAGTGAGACACTCACCTTTCACCTCATCCATTCACCACAGCAGCCAGTCATTTTGGGCTACCCATGGCTTAGGAGACATAATCCACACATTGACTGGGCTACAGGAACTATATTACAATGGAGTGCTCATTGCCATGCTGTTTTCCTAAGACCTGTTTCATCATTGGTCCCTAGTCGGGTTGATCCCTCTGACTCTACAGATATCTCCCAGGTTCCCAAGGAATACCTTGATCTGAAGGGGGTGTTTAGCAAGACCCGGGCCACATCGTTGCCACCGCATCGTCCATATGACTGTGCCATTGACCTGCTTCCAGGTACAACCCCTCCCAGGGGTAGACTGTTTTCACTATCTGCTCCGGAGACTAAATCAATGGAGAGATATATCAACGACTCTCTGGCTGCGGGTCTCATTAGATCATCCTCGTCTCCTGCGGGAGCTGTTTTTTGTTGTTGTTGTCAGTAAGGACAAGACCCTGCGGCCGTGCATAGACTATAAAGGACTCAATGACATTACGGTGAAGAAAAGGTACCCTCTTCCCCTTATCTCCTCTGCATTTGAGCTGCTACAAGGTGCTACCATTTTTTCCAAGCTCGATCTCCGTAACGCTTACCATTTGGTAAGAATTCGAGAGGGGGATGAATGGAAGACTGACTTTAATACTCCTAGTGGACATTATGAGTATTTAGTTATGCCGTTCGGCCTCACCAATGCCCCTGCAGTCTTCCAGGGGTTGATCAATGAGGTTCTCTGGGACCTGCTCAATGATAGTGTTTTTGTGTATCTGGATGACATTCTTGTCTTTTCAAAGTCTCCACAGGAACATGTGGTGCATGTTCGTCAAGTCCTCCAAAGGCTTATGAAGAACCACCTCTTCGTAAAAGCAGAGAAGTGTGAGTTCCACACCACAACGGTATCATTCCTTGGTTTTGTCATCAATGCTGGTGATATTTGGATGGACTCAGCCAAGACGAGAGCAGTCGCTGACTGGCCTGTGCCTGTCACTCGGAAGGAACTTCAACGCTTTCTTGGCTTTGCCAACTTCTACCGGCGGTTCATCCGTAACTACAGTTCCGTGGCTATCCCCCTCACTTCTCTCACATCCCAACTCGTGCCCTTCCGTTGGTCCTCTGCAACTTTCAGTGAGTTAAAGTCCCGTTTTACCTCTGCTCCCATCCTCATATTTCCAGATCCTGCCCGGCAGTTTATTGTGGAGGTGGACGCCTCTGACACGGGGGTAGGAGCGGTCCTTTCTCAGCGGTCGGCTAAGGACCAAAAGGTTCATCCATGTGCCTTCTTCTCCCGGAAGCTGTCCCCTGCAGAGAGGAATTACGACATTGGGAACCGGGAGTTGTTGGCGGTCAAACTGGCATTGGAGGAGTGGAGACACTGGTTGGAGGGAGCGGAGCAGCCATTTGTGGTCTGGACGGATCACAAGAATCTGGAATATATCCGCTCGGCCAAACGACTGACCGCTCGTCAAGCTAGGTGGGCCCTTTTTTTCAATCGCTTTGTGTTTTTGCTCTCCTACAGACCAGGCTCCAAGAACCTCAAACCAGACGCCTTGTCCCGTCAGTTCCAGCCGGAGAGCTCCCCTCTTCATCCTGAAGGTATCCTCCCTCCGGAGTGTGTTGTCGGTGCAGTAACCTGGGAGGTGGAGGACAGGGTAAAATGCTCCAATGCCGAACTTCCTGCTCCCAGTGCTTGTCCGGTTAACCGGTTGTTTGTTCCTGCTCACCTCCGCCCGCAGGTGCTCCAGTGGGGTCACTCTTCTCGCCTTGCTTGCCATCCCGGGATCCGACGCACACTAGCAATGCTCAAGCAACGCTTTTTGTGGCCGTCCATGGAGGAGGACACCAAGGGATTTGTTGGTGCTTGCCAAGTCTGCGCTCAGCACAAGACCTCCTGCAAGGCTGCCTCTGGTCTCCTCCACCCTCTACCACTTCCGCATCGCCCATGGTCCCATATTGCATTGGATTTTGTAACCGGCCTACCCACCTCCAGTGGTAACACAGTTATTCTGACAGTCATTGATCGATTCTCCAAATCGGCCCGGCTTATCCCACTGACAAAATTGCCTACCGCCAAGGAAATGGCCGAGATTCTGTTACAGGAGGTGTTTCGCTCCCATGGTCTACCCATAGATGTGGTCTCCGACCGTGGCCCACAATTCATCATCCCCTCGTTAGTCCCTCATTCCCTTCACCTGGTCCTCACGCCCTTCTCACCTGCAGCCCATCCCCTCATTAGTCCCTCATTCCCTTCACCTGGTCCTCACGCCCTTCTCACCTGCAGCCCATCCCCTCATTAGTCCCTCACTATTTAGCTCCCTCACTTCCACTTGTCCTCTGCCAGATTGTCTTGTGTGTCACCGCCAAACCTTCCAGCGAATTCCTAGTCCTAGTTCTGATCTGCCTGTTACGACCCTGTTTGCCTGTTAACCCGACTCAAGATTTTGCCTGCCCCTTTTTTTGGATTTGTTGCCCTGTTGGACTGACTACCTGGGTTTGACCCTGCCTGAAACATACAGTAAACTGCCTCCTCCTGCATTCCTGTGTTTGTCGTGCTTTTGGCTTCCAGTACCTGTAACCCTTACAATTATTGTGCTTTTAAATGTCTTATAAAGCAGTGATGTTGACGGTTCTCCTGAAAACTAGATCAAATGTTATAGAATATTCCTCTATAACGTTATATACTCACGACATATAAAACTCAAACCGATGACATCATCGTGGAAGCGTAGCATCGTAGCTCAGGTTTGCGCTGTTAGCTGTTTATTTTTCTTTTGTGAAGTCTTTTCTTTACTTTTTGGTTTCCAGAACCAGCCACAAAGGTTGAGCACGTGGACAATAAGACAGCGAACCATCACATTATTATAATCAGATGTCATTTAAATTTAGTCATCTTACAAAAATCTTTTTTACATTGCGTTTAGATTAGCTCTACAGACATTATTAGAAAAGTGTACCCTCAAACTCACAGCAGTATAGAAACACAAGTACAAAAAACACTTTAGAAAAATACAGTTGTCATCATAAAAGCTTTAACATATCGAGCAAATTAGCAGAAAATGACTTCTTCGAGCAGAGCAAGCAGCTACGACAGTGTAACGCCACAACTGTTTCTATTGAGATAGGATGAACCATAAAGACCGTTATAGCTTCAGTGAAAACATGTCAAAACATATTTAAAACATTCCTGCTGCTCCCTCACCCCTTCTGTCAATTCAATGAATATGTCCAATAGAAGTTAAAACAAATGTTTTAAACACTTCTCACAGATACAGGTCACGTAGGACTGCAAGATCAAATAATTAAAATTATACTGGATTCTTTGATTTACAAAAATTGTAGTTGCTGTTCTCCGTGTGTTCCTGGCGCCATACACAACTACAAGCTGCACAACAGACTTGTTGTCCTTAAAATCAACATTCAAAACCATGTTAAAAAATTCTCAAAATTAATAATGTTGCTAATTTGTCATAACATCGTTTCGTACTCGTTTATGTGGGTAATAATCTAAGGGTTAATTCATCTCGCTTGGATTGTTAGAGAAAAGAGAAAAGTGTGTGTGTTGAACCACGTGGTCGTCGTTAATGCCGCTGAACGAATCGAAGCCTTCTGATTGGATGGACTGGACAGCATGTTGTTACGGTCAAAGGCTGCTCAATCAAAGTGCATTTTCAACGGCAGGTGTGTGTGTGTGGGGGGGGGGGCATTACAAGATAATTGATTCTTCTTCTGTCACAATTAAACTTTTCTGACCAACGATCCAAACACAATGTTTAGATTTTTCCACTATTATTCTGAAACATGACAGTAAATTGATTAAAGTAGAAGTTCTCAAGGACACCAGAGCTATGAGAGCTATGACAATGACAGAGATAATCTTTATGTAATTCACGAGTTATTTTGCAAGACATGTTGTACACAATAACACCACGTAGCACCACTCGGAGACGGAAACACACTCTGCTGTATGAGAGCATCTCACGGTCGCTCAGCAGAGTGAATGGAAACCTTTACTGGAGTAGCTTTTGTGAAATGTATCAGAGGATCCACAGTTTCTAAGAATAGTTGTTTAATTGATGACACAATTGAAACAGGATCAAAGAAATACGAGTCTCGACAACTAGCATTTATGTAATTACTTTTGAAATAAGATCCCATGTGGGACACCTGAGGGGGGGGTCTAGCTCAGCTAAAAGCAATGCCGTCACTGATGTTAACAATTACAGCTGCACATTTCCTGTTGGTACCAGAATGTCTGCTTGGGTCTAGTTGAGAACACTTCCTGCATCCTGCCACTAAAACAGTCGCTAGTCAGTCAAGCCTAAAACAGTCTTCATCCACTGAGCCATATGGATATTATTATTATTATAGGACACACACATGATGAGTCTACACTGTAAAATGTAATAAGTTGACTTTACTTGAAAAAGGTGAGGAAACCGATTGCCTCAAAATTTCTAAGTAAAGTAGCTCAATAATTTTAAGTTCTTAAAACTAGAAAAAAAATGAGTTTAGGCAACTGATGTAATTGGAGTAAACATTAGTTAAGTCAACTCATAAAATGTCAGTTCAGACAACTTAAAAGATACGAGTGTAGTTAACTTTAAATCTTTAAGTATGTGTATCCAGGCAAGAACATGATGAGTGTGAGCAGCAGATTTGGTTCTGTTGGACTGGATAAACACCAGCAGTACATGTTGTTGACGCGTGGCCCAGCTCACAGCGTGTTTGGCAAAGTAAAGAGTTTAAGGCACGGCGATGGTTTGGCAAATCTCCTCGCGTCGACATTCAGTCCTCTAACTTCTTCCACAGCTGCATCCAGAGACTTTGAATCACATCCACCATCTTCCTTCTTTACTAACACGAAGAAGAACTGGGAGTAAATAACATCCAACGAGGCCTTGTATCAAAACCAAAAAGTAGAGACGTCAACATTGTGAAGGGAGCTTAACCCTCCTGTTACCTTAGGGTCAATTTGACCCCATTCAATGTTTAACGTCGGTGTTCTTTCGGGTCAATTTGACCCCAGGCTGTTTTTCACTGTCAAACATATAAGAAATATCAACTTTTTTATATATTTAAAGGGCTATTTAGGTAGTCAACAAACAAACATAAAGGAAACAATATTAATTCTAATAATTTTCTGGAGGTTTTAATTGCTGGGGTCAAATTGACCCCAAGGGTAAAATATGTCAGTAAATATAAAGGTAACAGGAGGGTTAAACATTGAATGGGGTCAAATTGACCTGAAGGTAACAGGAGGGTTAAGAGTTGAGACCATTACAGTCCACACAACAGGACTGTATGACTAATATGGCTGCAAGTGGAAAACACAGCGGTCAAACACTTTAATTATTGGCTTTGATCAGAAGCGACACCTCCAGGTCAAACCTCTTCAGGTACTGCATGTTGACATGGTGGGAAGGAAGCTTAGACATTACTGATACACAGGTAACTATTATAAATTATTTTAACTATCTACTGGGTCTGTAGCACTCTGGGATTATTTTTGAATGAAAATTGCTTAAAAAAAATATAACGCATTATTATTATTAAAATGAATGGCGTATACTTCATTTAGCTACATGAGTACAATATTTAGAGGAAAGATATGCCACTGTGTGGTAATGATTATTTACCACAATGTGCAGAGGGAAACCAGCAATGAAGCTTTAGATTCAAAATATATAAATTCAGTTGATTCAGTCAATTAAAATGGTGGAAGTTAAATACAGAAAGAGTTTTAACTGCACATAGTATTTAGTTTTATATTTCAGAACTACAAACCCATCTCACCTGTGGGATATGAACTCAATCTCTAAATTATCTGTTTGTAGCTTGATCAACATCACAGTTGTCTATATCTTTGTAGTTTAATACAGATATCTGTAGTTTAAGCAGTAACATCATTCTGATATCATCACATCCCACCATATAATAAACCTCTCTGATATGTCTTGTAGTTTTTTTTAGTGAGCAGCCTGTTGTGATTGTCAGCATCATTCTGCATTCAGGCGGCAGCGGCAGCGTTATACGATGTGAAGCCGCGTGGTCAAATGTATCCTCAATTGTTACATTTTAAAAAGGTGGACAGGCACCGTGGACATATTATGTCACCAAACACTGTAATTCTATGTCACAGTTTGTTGGAAACGCTTATTTGCCCTCAAGGGAAGGATTGAAGGTTAACGGTTGATCCCAAGTCTTCATCAATGGGCAGCTTCGCCTTGGTCACAGATGAAAGTGACATTTAGTTGACGGACAGACAGTCGACGCAATCGTCAACAAACTCAACTAATGCACGCTCTTCTTCTTGCTCTTTGTTTCAGGGGACGGTGAAAAGTGTCCCGCTGCCAAAGGTCCAGCGAACTGCTCTTGCGCAAAGCTTACGTCCCATCAGAGAGGCGAGGACGTCCCCGTTGGGGTCACAACGTACCGCATGCTCACGACCGCTCGCTTTGGGGATCAAAACACTTCGTTCTCGGCGCACCAAAGATGCCAAATGGAAACAAAGACCTCAGCGAGATGTCGCGAGGCGATAACCGTCCTCTTCCTACTTGAGGTGTTCGATGACCGAGACGTTCCCTCTCTCGGGGTCCAAGCCGTTCATGAACAGACCTCCGTTACTAGCCTCCCTCTCCTTCCTGTCCAGTTCGTCGTTGAAGTTGACCGACGTGGCCCTCCTGGGCAGAGTGAACTCGGGGCCGGGGCTGAATCCAAAATCGGAGGACAGTTTGCGTTTGATGGAGGCGGCGCGCTGGAACTTGTCGTAGACCTCGACGCTGACGCGCCGCCGCGTTTGTTTGAACTCGGCCGAGACGTTAGCCGTCCACTCTGCAGCGTGAGCCCGGATCTCTCCCACCTGTGACGAGGGAACGAAGAGAGTGAAATAAGTGGAGCGCAGAGGACACGCAGGTTTTAATCTTGTCGCATTCTGTTAGGTAAACGGCTAAAATACGAAAAATGGAAATGAGATCAAATGGAAAAGATGAGAATAGAGAAGAAGAAAACATGTGTGAGTGCATCTAGAAATACCCTTGAGGAGCTTTTGGCAGTTTTGTATGAGTGAGGGGATAAACAACATCGGCCCATTCTCCAGGCACTTTCTGGGCAGCTAATAGTTTCCATCCGGTTTACGAAAATATGAATTTTTTTAGAGTTTTTGTTGGAATCTTTGATCACAATGATGCTTTTTTTGCTCTGATCATTTGAGCTTGCTAGGCTAACATCCAAGGCTTCACATGTCTTTAATGAAGTCCACGTTTGACTGTATTCATTAAATGTTGTTGTCCTCTAAGTAGGATTTTTAAAATATATAAATCCACGGTATGTTCCTTTAATTATACCATAAACATAACAGCAGAGACATTCATGATTTGGCAGAGGACACTTTTTTTGCTATTTTAATATAGATAATCAACATATTTTTAGATCAATTTCATAAACATATTAATTCAGGGACAAA
Source organism: Pseudoliparis swirei (assembly GCF_029220125.1). Taxonomy (NCBI): domain Eukaryota; kingdom Metazoa; phylum Chordata; class Actinopteri; order Perciformes; family Liparidae; genus Pseudoliparis; species Pseudoliparis swirei. The sequence goes on from NC_079391.1 coordinate 7,294,058, forward strand.
CAGCCATTGCATTTCTGTCTTTTCGTGTCAATTTAAATAAATGAAGCAATCTGAATCTGAAGTGAGTTTAACTCGCTACGCTGCAGGTTCTACTGTACTTTTCTACACATGTTAAAACCACAATACAATGACCATCAACGACCACGATGGCAGGCACAATACTGTTAATCAATACAGCCAGGGTTTCCAGAGTTGCTTCTGTTTTCATTAATTTATTATATGCCGCAAATAAATGTATTCTCTTAAAATATAAAAAAAGGCAGGTTGAGAAAATAATGTCAGATGAACAATCAGAAAAGAAGAGATGAAGCTTTTGTTTAACCCGGATATTAAAAAAGGTCTCAACAGGACTATAATGTACCTCTAGTTCTGACTATATCACCGTAATGATAAGAACACACACACACTTCTACAGGCCAGTAGCCTAAGAACCCACAGGGAGCATGAATCACTCACTCACTCACACACACTCACACTCTCACTCTCACACACACACTGCATCATACATCACAACTTAACGCTTACAGTTGCAAACCAGTAGGCTATCATATAACTAATCATGTTTGACAAATGTGAACACTATGTCATGTCAGCATGTTCGGTCAAAGATAGTAAGTCTTTGTCCATAAATCTAAATCTCTTCCATGAGAACATGTTTCACCAAATCTATCTTCACTCCAAGCTTCAGCTTCTTCACAACTCAAACACCAGTGGAATCGAATTACAAAAAATGCCTCGTCTGTATAATCCTCCAGCTTTTTCCATTAAGGATCCCTTTGAAAACCACTAGACGTTCCTTTTATGGAAACAACCAAATTAATTTGCACTTCACGTGTTACATTTAGATAGATAGATAGATATATACTTTATTAATCCCCAAGGGGAAATTTGTCGAGAATAAAATATAAAAAATAAAATAAAAAATATAAAAAACAGGGATGAAAGATATAGATGTATACAAGTAAAATATAAAATGAAGTATCTATATGTATATAAAATGAAACATATATGTGTATATATATACACACAGACACAAATATAATACAATGACTGTGCAAAGTATACAAAATAAAATATATTTGTATATACAACATATATGCATACACAATAAAATACTAATGACTGCAGTGTCAAATTAAATTAAATATAAAAATATTAAATATAGACAGAGTGTGCAAAATGCAAAGTGTGTGTATGTGTGTCGTGTAAATGAAAATGAAATGTGTGTGTATGTGTGTAGTGTAAATAAATGAAATGTGTGAAGTGCAGATCAACATTTAAGTCACACACATTTCAATTAGATACATATTCTTATGAGGCCATCATCTCACATTTCCAAAATGACCTCTTTCCCCCCCTCTCTCTGAAGATGCTCATGGTAACGGCAGAAGACTGTGTTTATGTGTTTGGATGGCAGACGGTGGATTGGATTAGAAAGCAGTCTTATCATTGAAATGAAGTTAAGCAGAGGGCAAAAGTTGAGGCACTGTAACTGAGTAGCTGGATTAATAACCTGTGTGTGTGCACTGAAAGAGACAAAGAGGGTGGGAAATAAGAAAAAAAGGTCAATGAATGAAGGAGTCAATGAAACCAGCGGGGTCGTACCTCTTCTTTCGTCTTCTTGGAGATGACCCGGAGCCAGTCTCCTATCATGCTGAGGATGGCAGCAAAGTAGGCTAGTCCCACCAGGATCCAGAACCAGACAACTGGTTTATAGTAATCTAAGTACTGTATTTCTGAACCACCTGGACACAGAGACACAGACAGTGACTGTCACATGACTAGGAGAATCCACCGTGGTGAGACATGCAGGCATCATGCAGAGAGACGGGTTTTGGGTGTTGCTATTGAATCTCTAGCTGTTGTGTTCGGTACCTGCCACGAAGTCTCCGAACCCTATGGTCGTCAGGGTGATGACCACAAAGTAGAGGGACTCCAGCGCGGACCAACCCTCGATGTTTTTAAAAATGGCCGCCGGGAGCGCCACAAACAGCAGGCAGCCAAAAAGCACAAACAGCAGGGTGGAGATGACCCGGATCTTCGTCCGAGTGATGTCCCAATGCTGCAAGGGAGAGAGCGGCAGACACCATCAGTCGCGTGACACCACGTGTACCGGCTCAACTCCTGGACATCTGGTCCGTCTGTCCTCATGTAGCATGGTAGCATGCTACATGTGACAGCTATCATAAACACAAAGTATAGCTGAGAGTTTAATTTGCAGGTATTTGGTCACAAATCTAAATATTGGATGATAGAAAACTTAACCTGATGATGCTGAAAAGTCAGAAGATCACCTGGAAGATTTTTAATTACATTTATTCTAATTTGGACGATAAAGCGTTTTTCCCAAATTCCATGGCAATCCATCCAATGTGTGTTTGAGCGCATTTCACTCAAAACCAAATGTCACACATTGGTCCGAGGATCCCCAACGGCAGTAGAAATCATCCTCTGGGGTGCGTCAATTTGTTTTGGTCAAACATCCAGATGCTGTTAGAAGTAATAGCTTTATTCCATAAATCGGTCCCCTGGGTGCAGTAGAAAAGGAAGGACATTCGTCGTGTTCACTGAGGATAACGCTGCAGCCTGGGCAATCAGACAAACACACACACAAACACACACTTACATAATGAACTTTTGTCCTCTGTCCTCAGCCTGCATCAATATATTCATTAAGGAGTACCTTTGGGGCCTTGAGTGTACCACAAGGGGCAGATCGTCCTAAGTTACCCTCATTTCATTTAAAATTAGAAAGCACATTTTTCATTATAAACTGAGAGGCAAATCATTCACAGCAACAACCTCAACTTTGAGAAAAGGTGTGAGCTTTGATTTGTACTCACAATTTGAATGGTTTACCTTTTCTGGACAATGTATCTATCTGTATCTTCTAGACCAGATCAGCCTGGAGATGAACGATATCTCTATAAACAGTTCAACAATTGATTCTCAAGAAAATAAATCACAATATTTATAAATCTTACGTCATTAAATAATTATATAATTCAAGCAGAGGATTCATATATAACATGGTATTTAAAATCAGATGTGATCTGAAAGCTAGTTTGGATGAGGACATTGTGAAAAGAGCGTTGATGTAAATGATTCCGGAGCCTATTCAGACTTGTGACCTGCAGACCATAAACTTGTACATATTTTACTGTGACGCACAGAATATTAATACCCCAAACTCACCACAAACATTGTCTCCACTCTGGCGATGCCTTTGCCGAATATGGTGCCGAGCTGATCGCCTACTCCAGCCAAAAGGAATCCGAACAGAGGGATCCCGAGCAACGCGTAGATGATGCAGAAGATCCTTCCACCTTCTGTGTGGGGAGAGCTGTTCCCAAAACCTGCAGAGAGGGCAGAAAAAAAGAGACTTAAAATATAAACCACTATTGTACGTGTAAACACACTTGTCTGAATGGATGACATCACCAGAGGATACGAGTCATGCATCATGATACTCCAAAGCAACAGCTGATACATCTGATTCTCAACTGGTGGGTCCCGTTTAAAGGCCTTTGCTTGGGCAAGAAGAATAACACTGTGCTTTTATTTTGAAGGGGATTTTTCCCCCTCAATACTATGACCTCACTCCTCACTACTATGACCTCCCTACTACACTACTATGACCTCACTCCTGAGTCCTCACTACTATGACCTCACTCTTCACTATGACCTCACTCCTCACTACTACACCTCCAGTTCTCCAAATATTAATTCCTCCAGACTCAGGTCTATGTCAGTGTTACACTTAATGTTGAAGTGAGTGCTGCTTAACCCTTGTGTTGCCTTCGGGTCATTTTGACCCGATTCAATATTTAACCCTCCTGTCGCCTTCGGGTCAATTTGACCCGATTCAATGTTTAATGTCGGTGTTCTTTCGGGAGTCAACAAACAAACATAAAGTACCTCACACTTAAACTTGGAAAACAATATTAATTCTAATAATTTTCTGGAGATTTTAATAGCTGGGGTCATATTGACCTCAAGGGTAAAATATGTTAGTAAATATAAAGGTAACAGGAGGGTGAAACATTGAATCGGGTCAAATTGACCGGAAGGCAACACAAGGGTTAAGGGTTTATTTACCTCCTGATAAGATAATCAGAATAAAAGTAAATGTTGTCTATTTAAATTTTAGAATTGCACTTATTGTAAAATGTATTTTCAGTGTGTGAGTATTCTCAGCTAAAGTTACATAATTGTAGTCTTTTTGAAACTACTTCAGTAGTTGGACTCATTTGTTTGTGCATGAAGTTTGGGCCATACCGTGTGTCCTTAAAATGCACTTTGTGTTTTAATCGGGAATATTTCAAACTATTTTTTGTGTTGGCATACTGTGACATTCGGTACTATATCAAGTTTAAACTGCACAATCTTTTCTTGCAATCAATATGAGAAATGTTCCTCAATTTGGGTCGCAGCGTATCAGTCAGGGATAATGGGTCCAGCAGCCAGACAGTTGAGAACCACTGTGCAACAACATGATAGATTTTCGTCATCAACATTTCTATTTTAGACTGTCTCTGAACTTCTGAAGAAACAGCTTCAATAGCGGGGCACCAACAAGTAGGTGTGAAAGTAAGTGACTCCATTGTAAGTGAATTTAACACAAGTGACCATAGCGGCTTTATTCTTTTAATCACTTGAAAGCATGCGTGTGCGTGTGTCCCTCCCACCGATGGTTGTGATGACAGTCCCTGCGAAGAAAAAGGCAGAGCTCAGGTCCCACAGGCTGCTGTGGGTGGTCAGGTTGCCTGCCGGGTTGATCCCCGAACGGATAGCAGACACAACTTGCTGGAGGTGAGACAGAGTTTTGGAGTTATCATTGGAAACATTAACATTCTCAGTAAAAGACAACTGTGCTATACTTTGCTTGCCTGTCTAATTAAATAAATATATAATATTTAAAATGATTGTTGGCGTTGCAAAAAATCTTGAGCCGTCAAAGATAATGAAGTTGAATGAAGGACGGAGTTCAATAGTTCAGGACATAACTGAACTATTAAACAGAAACCAACTCTGTGCCACATTTCTCCTTCAGTGCCGTGGGAGCTGTCCAAAGTGCTGAAACCACTGCAGCTGTGCTGGATTTACAACTACACGATACACACAAAACGTTTACTTTGAGTATTTCATGTCACCTTAACCAGCTCCTCCAGCTGGCTCTGGTTGACACAGGCGTGTCTGGACAGGAACTCCAGCTTCTGGGTCAGGATGGCCAAATGCTGGGCACTAGGAGAGGAAGTAGAGAGACGTCAGGCTCACACTGTCGTGACCCGGAGTTTCTGTCTTGTTTTGAAGTCCTTGTATCATCTGTCTCCCTGTGATTGTCTGCCCTGGTCCTGATTGTTTCCTTCTGTGTGATTGCTGGCCCCGCCCTCATTGTGTCCACCTGTGTCTCGTTCCCTAGTGTCTAATCACCTCCGCCTGCCTGTGTATTTAAACCCTGTTCGTCTCATTCCCAGGGTGGCTTAGTTCTGTCAGATGTTGCCGTAGAGAGAGCAGACCCAAATGCCGACATAACCTCCAAACCAATATTTAATTCTGAATTCCAACTAGACAGGTGACACAGGACGACAAACACGATCCAAACGGTACGAAGCCACCATGGGACTGAGACTAACAGGGTTTAAATACAGGCAGGTGGAGGTGATTGGACACTAGGGAACGAGACACAGGTGAACACAATGAGGGCGGGGCCAGCAATCACACAGAAGGAAACAATCACAGGGAGACAGATGACACAAGGACTTCAAGATAAGACACAAAACAAGACAGAAACTCCGGGTCATGACACACATATTTGGGGATTTACCATTATTGTGAAAAATGTGAGTCACTGAATTTTGACTTCATTCTGAATTATTCTCAGAAATCAAAACATGCTCATTTTGTTTCAAGTGTGTGGATTTATTTTAGTTTCTTTGTTGGTTCCAAACCATTCAGTGAAAATCAAACTAGTGGCAGCACTTTGAACTCTGTTACTGAAGCCAGTCAGACAGGACTAATGTGCTGTGTCTACTGGAGCTGTGTATTAAAGTATAAACGGTGGCACTACAATCATGACTTCATTAAACGTAGTCACACCCGTTTGTTGACGTGCTGTAATTCGGTTCTGTGGATCTATAGCACCAGTCATTTGAGGAAAGAGGTACATAAATCTGTGTGTGAAGCTGTGACAATAAATCGTGACGCCCTGCAGGATTTGGGGCTTGAAAATAAGGAGATTGAACTAGAGAGGCCCAATTCTTCAACCCTGGGGAACCCACTTGCTTAAGTGATCCACTCAGATTAATTAGTCCCGTTTGCAACAACATAACCTCTGCACTGAAGATGCAACAGTTCTTCAACGGAGAGCCTCACAAAGTGTTTCAGTCGATGGAGAATTGGTTGAGGTTTAAATTTTTTTTGTGGGAAATTGCGTTGAAAAGTGGCGTTGAAGAAATGCATCAAATGTCCATAACAGCGGCATTGTTGGTAAACGGATAGACGTCTTCCCTGGTGAGGCAGACAGACACGTATGGATGTTATTTAACCGGCTTACCTCTCGTGAGGCTGCTCCAGGAATCTGAACACTGCTGCTCCCACCACCAGGTAAAGAACCACCAGAAGAAAGATGGCTGCCACCGTCTTCCATTTCATCACCGTGGCAACCACCTGCAACACTTCAGCTGATCAATCAACCCACATATATACAGGGAGCCCCCCCCCCCCCGCCATCATTCCTAAAATCTGTATTCCTGTCTGTTTTTCGCTCACCTCACTCTCCTCGCGGGGAGACCTTGTGATTGGCTTGGTGGAGAAGGAGAGCCGGGGCTTGCTGTTGTGAGTGGCGGATTTAGGGTCCAATAAGTCTGGAGCGGCCACTGTCAGGGGAAATAGGAAAATGGCTTTACGGTTTTGTTTTCCCTCACACATTTCTGTTCCTCACATTTTTCTTCCCCCTCAAATTCCGAGAGCAAAACACTTTTTTAGATGTTCATTTTAGAAGTCCTTAATCAATACATCACAGTAGAGGCCTTTAACCCTTGTATTGCCTTCGGGTCATTTTGACCCGATTCAATATGTAACCCTCCTGTCGCCTTCGGGTCAATTTGACCCGATTCAATGTTTAATGTCGGTGTTCTTTCGGGAGTCAACAAACAAACATAAAGTACCTCATACTTAAACTTGGAAAACAATATTAATTCTAATAATTTTCTGGAGATTTTAATAGCTGGGGTCATATTGACCTCAAGGGTAAAATATGTTAGTAAATATAAAGGTAACAGGAGGGTGAAACATTGAATCGGGTCATATTGACCCGAAGGCGACAGGAGGGTTAAACATTGAATCGGGTCAAATTGACCCGAAGGCAACACAAGGGTTAAATCAAAACACTGAACGCATGAATCAAAGTACTAACATTTAGTTTTCAGGTGTTTTCTCCTGTTTATGCTGCAACATGCGTCATGCAGCATGAAGAAGGAAAACGTGTTTGTGTCTTAGATGGATGAAAGGAGAGCGAGGCTGAACAAGGAAGACCGAGAAGTGTTTGTAGGTTGTGATGAAGTACTTTATGTTCTATAGTGTCTCAGTGTCTCCAGTTGGCCAACCAAGGTTCACATTCACAAGTAAAGTCGTTGTATTTTTTGTATCCGGTATTAACTTGTTAAATTAGGATCCTGATGAAGAAACTTAAAGGATTCCTTGTATAAAAAGTGGATGCATTAATAATATAAGATCATTAATTTTATTTGTGTTCATTATTTTGATGGTTTGATATGCAATATCTTGGTTTATGTTTGTGGAGAATACATCAAAATACATATATTCATCCTCCATCTATAGTCATCTATTCCCCCTCATTCAATAAATGGTTAATTGGATCCTTGAGTTGATGTGCATACAGCTGGAACCCCTGAGTCCAGTCAACATTACATTATACCCCATGATCAGGCAATAATAATCTAACCCCGCTGACCCCGCCTCCGCCTATTGTGCAGCTCCAGAGTCTGAATATGTGTGTGTGTGTGTGTGTGTGTGTGTGTGTGTGTGTGTGTGTGTGTGTGTGTGTGTGTGTGTGTGTGTGTGTGTGTGTGTGTGTGTGGAGATGTCTGGATAGGGGAAAGAGGAGGGGAGGATATGGGAGTCTGTTCAGGATCACTGAGATATAAGATGAGAGAAGGGACATGTTGACCAACGTGAATAAATACATTTAAAAAGTGATGCTACATTTGGGCAGAGCTGACATCATCACTAAACCCACACAAGTGTAAAGTTCAAATAAATATGTTGCCAACAAACAGGATAATAAATGCATAACTGTGATTTTTCCTTAATTAGAATAAACTACAAAATGTCCATTTGTATTGTAGTCCATAATATATTCCTGTTGCTGTTCAACAAGGTCACATGACTCTGGTGTCCATAAACTGAGATCAATTAAAATATGCATTATTTTACTGTAAACCTTTTTTATTTAAAAGATTTTGTCTTTTTACTGAATGTTCTGAATTGTAAGACAATTACATTTATAGATAAGGTCAATAAACACTCAAGTTGATAACCTTCAACCTAAAGGTTTGATCACATTATCAAATATATACAGTTCATTATGTGCTTCTAACATACATGAAATAATCTCTTTTGATTACACACACACACACACACACACACACACACACACACACACACACACACACACACACACACACACACACACACACACACACACATTTATCAGTGGTCTTGTGGGAACTGAGTTTTTATTTATTTATCTTTGTTTAGCTTATGGCATATTGCTAAAATATCTCTTAGAATAATAGAATAAGTGATTGGAACAACTAAAAGTTGGTTGTCTAAAAAGTTGAAATGTGTTATCTTCATTAATATTTCAAACAACCGTGCGTGACCGTGTGTGTGTGTGTGTGTGTGTGTGTGTGTGTGTGTGTGTGTGTGTGTGTGTGTGTGTGTGTGTGTGTGTGTGTGTGTGTGTGTGTGAGTGTACTTACTCCTTGTTGCCTATCCGATGCCCTCCGCTCTCCTCTGCTCCTCATCCGACGCTCCCACTGCGTTTAGGGGAATCTTTCCTCCTCCTCGTGTCTCCTCCCGGCGGCGCTGCAGCGGTGGGGCGAACAGGCGCTCCGTTGTTCCTCCGCTCCTCTCCTCTCCTCCCGCGGCTGATCGGACACCAGCGAGGTGCTTTTGGTGCATCCACAAGTCACTTCAAAGAGACTTTTTCTCTGGGCTTTCTTTCTCCGTCAGTTCTCAAGCATCCGCTGCGCTCCGGCTGCGCTCTCGCTTTTTGAGGATCGGTGGGTAAACACCGATTGGGGTGGAGAGAGGAGGGAGGAGGGAAGGAGGGAAGGAGGGGTAGAGGTGCCGGACACAGGGAGGTGGTTCCCAGAACGAGAGGGGGGCCACATACAGAGTTCCAGCAGTCCCATCTGCATGACTTAACTGCATGTGTCACTATAATAAGCACTCTGTTATTATGTAAGTGATCATTTGGCCATTAGTTTAACACATTGTCTTCACATGCACGTGCACTATAACCAGAGGCCAGAGAACTAACCCGAGGAGAGAAGTGGCTATTTTATAGAGGCATAGTTTTTTTTATCTCTGCATGTTTACAGACGAGAGGTTCCTAAAGCAGCGGTCCGGTCACCAGCCTCTTTGTCCTGTGACTCCTTCTGGTGAGTCAGTGTGTCTTGACCCCGGTCACAAGTTGACATAAAGACATAAAAACGTATTTGTTTCATCTGAATCGATGCTGGAGGCCAGAGGAGGCAACACTGTCCAGCTTTTTGCAAAACAATTAATTAAATCAGAATCAGAATCAGATTTATTGGCCAATTTGTGTACAGCAGAACTTAATGTTTTCCTTCATGTCCCACTGATTGATGGTGTGACCTCTCGGTGACCCTCGAGGTTGGAAGTCACTGTTTAAAAGCACAACGGTAATGTTTGGAAGATGATATGGACGAATAGATATCGGCTCACATTTAATATGTGAGTATTGAAATAGCTTTTCTCTGTAATATGCATAGTTCCAATTATTTTCATATTCTTTTCCTATTATTTTCCTACATTTTAAATGGACTTTAGGTCAGTACATACACACCATCATGATGGTTAAACGTGTGCTAGATGGGGATGAAGGTGTGTTGTTTGAGTCTGTTGGTACTGCAGCACTTATGCGACGGAAACTTTCTCTGGATGTTTAAAGCACTAAAAACTAACATGTGAGAACACAAAGTCGTGGTTTATTATCACACTCATACGACCAAACACATCTGATTTGCTTGAGGTCATAAAACTTATACTGAGGTCATATTTTCACAGACTTTTTATTTCACGTGTTTTTCTGGAAGAAGAGCAGTTACAGACAGAAGAATCATGTTCCTGAATGTTTGGACCTATAAAGGCCTATATATATATAAAGGCCTTTATATATATATATAAAATATATATAAAGGCCTTTATATATATAATATATATACACATATATATATATATATAGAGTCGTTCAGCTTGAGGAGACAGTATAGTGAGAAGGGGTTGAACCAGAGTAAATAACAGGTGCACATTGAGATGATTAAATATGGTTGTGTCACGCTGCTATTAGAGTGGACCCAAAAGCACGACTCAGACAGGAGTAACAAAGAGGAATGTCTTTAATTGAAAACAGGCTGGATCAAAACCAGGTGGCTGTTATTAAACCTCTCCTGAAGAAGCCCACTCTGGATCCAGAGGTGTTGGCTAACTACAGACCGATCTCTAACCTCCCCTTCCTCTCCAAGATCCTTGAGAAAGTGGTCGCAAATCAGTTGTGCGACTTTCTACATCATAATAGTTTATTTGAGAAATTTCAATCAGGATTTAGAAAACACCACAGCACCGAGACGGCACTGGTGAAAATTACAAATGACCTCTTAATGGCAGCAGATAAAGGACTCCTCTCTGTCCTGGTCTTGTTAGACCTTAGTGCTGCATTCGACACCATTGACCATGACATCCTGTTACAGAGACTGGAGCAGTCGATTGGCATTTCAGGCACGGCACTAATTTGGTTTAAATCCTATTTATCAGATCGATCTCAGTTTGTATTTGTAAACGATGACGCCTCGATAACACCAACGTTAATCACGGAGTTCCACAAGGTTCTGTGCTTGGACCAATTTTATTTACCTTATACATGCTTCCTTTGGGCAATATTATCAGGAAACACTCCATAAACTTTCATTGTTATGCAGATGATACTCAACTATATCTATCGATAAAACCAGAGGAGAGCAACCAACTCTGTAAAATTCAAGCATGTCTTAAAGACATAAAACATGGATGACCTGCAACTTCTTGATGTTAAACTCAGACAAAACCAAGTAATTTTAATCGGCCCTGAGCACCTCAGAGATCAATTATCTGGTGATGTGGATTCTGTAGACGGCATTGCCCTGGCATCCAACACCACTGTAAAGAATCTTGGCGTTATCTTTGATCGACTTGTCCTTTAACTCCCACGTAAAGCAAATCTCAAGGACTGCATTCTTTCATCTACGTAATATTTCAAAAATCAGGCACATCTTGTCTCAAAAGATGCAGAAGAATTGGTTCACGCGCGTTTTTACTGAGACTGGATTACTGCAACTCCTTATTATCAGGCTGCTCTAATAAATCTCTTAGGTCCCTCCAGTTGATCCAGAATGCTGCAGCTCGTGTTCTCACTAAAACTAAGAAAAGAGATCATATCACTCCTGCACTAGCTGCTCTGCACTGGCTCCCAGTAAAATCAAGAATCACTTTTAAAATTCTTCTCTTAACCTACAAAGCCTTGATTGGTGATGCTCCATCATATCTTAAGGAGCTTGTAGTACATATTGCCCCCACTAGAGCGCTCACTAAATGCGACTACTTGTAGTTCCTAGAGTCTTAAAAGTAGAATGGGAGCCAGAGCCTTTAGTTATCAAGCTCCTCTTTTATGGAACCAGCTTCCAATTTCAGTCCGGGAGGCAGACACAGTCACCTCGTCTAAGAGTAGACTTAAGACCTTCCTCTTTGACAGAGCTTATAGTTAGGGCTGAATCAGGTTTGCCCTGGTCCAGCCCCTTGATATGCTGCTATAGGCTTATAGCTGCCGGGGACGTTTTAGGATGCACTGAGTACCTATCTCCTCTTTTTCTCTCCTTAAGGATGAATTTTCATCTCTCAATCACACGTTACTAACTCTGCTTTCTCCCGGAGTCCTTTTGACTTCACGTCTCATGGGGTCGCCGGACCCTATGGGACAGCAAATCTATCTGCCTGATGGATCGTCTGGGTCGTGGAATTCCTGCTCATGACTCGCCACTGTCCTGTTGAGACTCCGCCCACTGTTGAGACTCGCCCACCCTCCGCCCACCGCCATCTGCCTGATGGATCGTGGAGGTCTCCATCGTGGAATATGCCTACTATGAACTATTCATACACTCTGTCATATTCATTGAATGTATTTAAACTCTAAATCTGTCCTTCTGTACACATTACATCTATTGCATCTGTCCATCCTGGAGAGGGATCCTCCTCTGTTGCTCTCCTGCAGGTTTCTTCCTTTTTCCCCCTGAAGGGTTATTTGGGAGTTTTTCCTGGTCCGATGTGAGGTTTTGGGGCAGGGATGTCTATGTGTACAGATTGTAAAGCACTCCGAGACAAATTTGTAATTTGTGAAATTGGGCTATACAAATAAACTGAATTGAATTGAATTGAATCAGTCCAAGAAGCAAACAAGTCCAAAAAGGGGCGGGGCAGAGAATCAGAGGTCAGAACAGGCAGGTCAGGAATATACTCTAATAACACTGGAGAACTTGGCACGAAAACACAAGACAATCTGGCAGAGGACAAGAGCAAGTGAGGGAATCTAAGTAGAGAGGGACTAATGAGGGAATGAGCAACAGGTGAGATGGGCATGAAGACCAGGTGATGGTAATGAGGGACTAACGAGGGAGTGATCAGAGGCAGGTGAAGGGAGTTGGACTGACGAGATGGGAAGCAGGATCTGGAATGACATGATAGTTTGTGAGACAGGATGAAAACAACTAATAAAAAAAGGAAGGTGTGGAGCTAAATTGTTACAGGTTGTATGTTATAGAAACAAGATGGCTGTGTTATATACTGTACGTAAACCTAAATGGAGACAATCGATGAAAGCTCGCTGTCTGAAAGTTTGAACACTGACAAGTGGCTGTTGGAGAATCTAACCCTAACCCTAACCTTTTCTTCCCCTTCTTTCCTGTGAAAGTTGTTTTTCTATTTCCTGATCCGATGTGAGGTCAAAGGTCAGGGATGTCATATGTGTACAGATTGTAGAGCCCTTTGAGGCACATTTGTAATTTGTGATGTTGGGCTATACAAAATAAAATGAATTGAATTGAATTGGGCCTGAACCCTCGAAACCAAACTCAAAGGAATCCATCACAGTCTGCTATTCAGAATAATGGGATTCTCTTAATGTATTGCAGTCTTTGTATTGAACACCAATGCGCTCACACACACCTGTATTCTGTTCTTTTGTTTAACTTTCTAAAATACAGCAATTCGTCTGCTCTCTGGAATCATCTTTAAAATATACACATTTACTAAATTTAGCTATTAACAATCAATAATGAACACTGATCATCCGTCTCTCGCGCTCTACTCGTCTTCCTCTCTCTCTCTTTTTCATTCCATCCCACTTCTCTCTTTCTCGGCCCCTTGATGAGAAATTAATAGCAAGTTAAATATTCGTGCTTCCAGCTTATGACTCAAATGTCTAAACATTAATTACACACCTATATTCATACAGCTAAACATAGATCATGTTATGACTGGCTGGGTCTCACTGTGTGTGTGTGGGATGCGTATTTGCGTAGAAGTTGCATGCTTACTGTGTGTGTGTGTGTGTGTGTGTGTGTGTGTGTGTGTGTGTGTGTGTGTGTGTGTGTGTGTGTGTGTGTGTGTGTGTGTGTGTGTGTGTGTGTGTGTGTGTGTGTGTGTGTGTGTGTGTGTATGTTAGAGAGGGAAAATTATGAGAGGCGCACTCTCGCCTCACCTAAATCTAAATGTGTTGACATACCTGCTGCTTGCTGTAGGCAGACATTCAGAGCTGATTTGTCCCCGCTCTCTAACATTGTGCTGAACCTGCCGAGTAGTCCTGTTTTTCATTTGATCCGATTTTATATAAAAGATTTCTGAATGTAGTGAACAGTTCAGACGAGTGACAGAGTGATTAAACTGAGGGAAGTCTGACCATCGGGTCGTATGTTGACCTTGCTGTAGAGTGACGAATAAAAGTGAACCAACGAGTCAGTGACTTTAATCTTTGAGCTGAAGGAAGTGAATCGATGCAGCAATCACCAAATAGGATGATCCTTCATTCGGATCAATGATGTCATTATACTTCTTCCATCTCCCCTTGTCAGTCTCATGGTGGGCTTGTTGACTTCCTGTAAGGGTACTGCCCCTCCCTTTGTGTGTGTGTGTGTATATATATATATATATGTATATATATATATATATATATATATATATATACACACACACAGGGAGCGGGAGTAATATTACCTTACAATGAGCCCTTTATATATGTATAAATATATATATATAAATACTGTATATATATATATACGTATATATATATATATTATATATATAAATACTGTATATATATATACTGTGTATATAAATATATATATATATATATATAAAGGGCTCATTGTAAGTGAATGAAAACACAATGACCAGTCACTGAGATCTGGATCTGACTCACGTGTGTTTTAGAAGCGAGTGAATGACAAAACTTATTTATTATTATTATTATAAAATTTTATAATTTTTTATTTAAAAGGGACCATGTACAGTTAAAACATAAATGTCTCCATTTGATGCACTTTACCAGATTATAGCTACAGATAATTTGCATCTGTAGTTCCCATAAGAAACATAACACAAGAACAAACATAAAACAACAGGAGAGGATAAGACACACTATAACAGTAAATATGGTAAGAACACAAAATACACACAATGCGAAGCTACAGTACAGCACATTAAAAGTTAGTAATACATACTATTAAAAGTAAGTAATAAAAAACATTTAAAACATTTTTAAATTACATTTTGGATACAATTGTTCTTTTAAACACAGATGTTTACAGGTTGCATATCAATGAGGTAATTTATCCATTTGTGTATATGTAAAAATGTAATATGTCGATGATAAAACAAAATAAAGTTACTCCAAACTTTGTCTACTGCACACGAGGTGGTCTTCTGAACAAAAACACACTTATGAATCAAGCTTGACAAATATTATTTCAGTCGTGTTTTACGTGCCTGTGTGTCTGTGTGTGTGTGTGTTTGTGTGTCTTTGTGTGTGTGTGTGTGTGTTTGTGTCTGTGTGTGTGTGTGTGTGTCTCGTGCTCCAACAATTGATTGCTGACTAATGGCAGTCAATCTGGTGAATGATGCTACTTAGTCACACTCAATTTACACAGCAGAGACTTAATATAGAACTCTCCTTTCAGTTTATTCCCCATCATTTGTTACCAGTGTTATGCGGTCTGTTTAAAGGGTAGAAACACATTTATAAATATTCTTCTTTGATGGAATGAAATAGTTTAACAATTAGTTCTCCACTCATCTGATGGCGTTGAAACATTATATTAGTTTTACAATTCTGGGGCTCATGAAACCCGAAGTATCGTGAGGACTTTTAATTATGAACTGAACGAAGAAAAAACAACATCAGCTGACTCGTGTCTGATTTGTAATAGTGTCCAGCTGTATCATAGCATGAATCATTATGTTCTCATTCATACATAAACACACAGCATTTATTTTCACCCAACATAAAACACAGCAATTGCTAAAATTGACTTCTACCTTCCAGTCGGTTCACACATTTGAATATACAGAAAACCTTTTTATTCAGCACTATACATTTAGATAGAGCTTCCACAATTGAGCTCCTCTTCTACGCTCATATTTTCAGATGTTTATGTTTTGTTTTACAGTTTTATTATGAAGCAAAAAGCTGCACGGAGGTCTGAATTAAGAAGATATGCACACAGGGACGAAAGAAGACTGAACTCTATACCGTGGAAAACAAGCGTGATCCCTTTTCTGACATTACCATGACAACCGTTTTAATTACCACAATAGATTACTAAATCATCATCAGTGCATCTGTTCAGGACTTTGTCTGTGTTTGTGTTTCTACGTGTGTGCGTGTGACAGTGTGTGTGTGAGCACTTTCCACCACAGTACAAGCGTGTAAACACAGTGCATGTGTACTGCATATACATGTGTACATATACATGTGTACTGCATATACATGTGTACATTTACATGTGTACTGCATATACATGTGTACATATACATGTGTACTACATATACATGTGTACATATACATGTGTACCGCATATACATGTGTACATATACATGTGTACTCCATATACATGTGTACATATACATGTGTACTGCATATACATGTGTACATATACATGTGTACTACATATAC
Source organism: Pseudoliparis swirei (assembly GCF_029220125.1). NCBI lineage: Eukaryota > Metazoa > Chordata > Actinopteri > Perciformes > Liparidae > Pseudoliparis > Pseudoliparis swirei. The sequence continues at coordinate 7,310,586 of NC_079391.1, forward strand.
ATATGTACATATACATGTGTACTCCATATACATGTGTACATATACATGTGTACTGCATATACATGTGTACATATACATGTGTACATATACATGTGCACATATACATGTGTACATAAACATGTGTACTGCTTATACATGTGTACATATACATGTGTACTACATATACATATGTACATATACATGTGTACTCCATATACATGTGTACATATACATGTGTACTCCATATACATGTGTACTCCATATACATATGTATATATACATGTGTACTCCATATACATGTGTACATATACATGTGTACTGCATATACATGTGTACATATACATGTGTACTACATATACATATGTACATATACATGTGTACTCCATATACATGTGTACATATACATGTGTACTGCATATACATGTGTACCGCATATACATGTGTACATATACATGTGTACATATACATGTGTACTCCATATACATGTGTATATATACATGTGTATATATACATGTGTACATATACATGTGTACTACATATACATATGTACATATACATGTGTACTCCATATACATGTGTACATAAACATGTGTACTGCATATACATGTGTACATATACATGTGTACTCCATATACATGTGTACATATACATGTGTACTCCATATACATATGTACATATACATGTGTACATATACATGTGTACTCCATATACATGTGTACATAAACATGTGTACTGCATATACATGTGTACATATACATGTGTACTCCATATACATGTGTACATAAACATGTGTACTGCATATACATGTGTACTCCATATACATATGTACATATACATGTGTACTCCATATACATGTGTACATAAACATGTGTACTGCATATACATGTGTACTGCATATACATGTGTGCATATACATGTGTACTCCATATACATGTGTACATAACATGTGTACTGCATATACATGTGTACATATACATGTGTACTCCATATACATATGTATATATACATGTGTACTACATATACATGTGTACATATACATGTGTACTCCATATACATGTGTACTGCATATACATGTGTACTGCATATACATGTGTGCATATACATGTGTACTCCATATACACATGTATATATACATGTGTACATATACATGTGTACATATACATGTGTACTCCATATACATATGTATATATACATGTGTACTACATATACATGTGTACATATACATGTGTACTCCATATACATATGTATATATACATGTGTACTACATATACATATGTACATATACATGTGTACTCCATATCAGTGGCGGGCCGTGGGCCTGGGGCCTGGGCCTTCAGTGAGGTCCTACACAGTCCCACCCGAATTAATCCACCTCTTATTACTATCATTATGATGCCATGGCTCTAGACCAGGGCTGCTCAATACCTCGATCGCGGCGTAGTATTGGTAGATCGCATGACATTAAAAAAAATTGGCCCGCCCCCGTCATTTTCTCTATAGCACGTCTTTGTTCATTTATTAAACTAAACAGCCGTCTGATGTTGATCGTATCTACACAACAGCATGTCATTTCTCTCGGCTCTCCGTCTCGCGCGCTGCAGAATGCGCGCATCATGACGGAGAAAAAGAAGAAGAAAAAAGTCACTTGCACTAGTTTGTTCACTAAACAGGGCATTGTCGCACCCAAAGCAGATTTCAAGTATATGCTCGACCAAATCGACATCTTCTCCTCCTTCCGCCATTGTGGGTTGAAAAAACAGCTTTGTAGTCCGCGAATTAATTCCTTTATCAAATTCAGTTTCCTAGTTCTGAGGTTTTGCATCTACCTGCCCATAGGACCCGCCTCTCAATATTGGTAATCCAATCAAAAGACGTGCAGCACTCCGCCTGCTAGCTGGCTCCTGTGCCGGTTCCGGGGCCTTCTCGAAGGCCTAGAGGAGCCAACTCTAAAGCTGATTGGTTGACACAACATTGTCATTCCCATTCACTTGAAGCTACCAGCGCCCGCAATGTTGATTCTGAAGGCCTAAGGGCAGATTTTAGCCCCCTGGCAACACACGATGGCTGAATATGATTGGATAAAAGATCTAACATAAAGACCAGCCCTCCAAATCTCAACCTGGCGCTGGCAGCAGCGCAACCAAGAGGAACGCTATGAAATTAAGAGAATAACTCTTACTCTGGGGAATAATTGAATACATATTTGTGGGAAAATATATTTAGAAAAATATATATATTCTGATGATGTTTAGGCCAGCAGAGAAGGCCTTGCTGGCCCTGACGGCCCACCACTGTTCCATATACATATGTATATAAACATGTGTACTGCATATACGTGTACATATACATGTGTACTCCATATACATATGTATATATACATGTGTACTACATATACATGTGTACATATACATGTGTACATATACATGTGTACTCCATATACATATGTATATATACATGTGTACTACATATACATGTGTACATATACATGTGTACATATACATGTGTACTCCATATACATATGTATATATACATGTGTACTGCATATACATGTGTACTGCATATTCCTGTGTGCATATACACGTGTCTGTGGTGTATCTGAGCAGCAGAGGGGCTCTTAGAGGGGATTGGTCCTGACAGTGTGGTGCCCCCTCAGATGCCTGTGGAGAAATGACCCTAGGTCCTTGGTTCCTGGCTGGACATAAGCCTTCAATTAGACGTCCATGAAGCGGAACTGCCCCCTCTGTGTGTGTGTGTGTGTGTGTGTGTGTGTGTGTGTGTGTGTGTGTGTGTATGTGTGTATGTGTTTGTTTGGTGTTTGTGCACAAGTACAGCACGTGTTGCCAATGGGCAAGAGAAACATCTTCCATGTGTGTGTCTGACTGGTAGAAACTGTTTGTTTGCGTGTGTGTGGGTAGGTGTATGTGTGTGTGTGTGTGTGTGTGTGTGTGTGTGTGTGAAACCACTGTAACAGAATTAGTGCTTCCTTTGGTTTTCCAGTTGTAATGACCTGAACCCCCCGAGGACTTACCTTGTGGAATGTGACAGCAACTATTTCAAACTCGTAGTCTGGAACTGTCCTGTGTGTGTGCGTGTGTGTGAGTGTGCATGTTTGTGTGTGTGTGTGTGTGTCTCACAAAACCTTTGACTCATAGGACCTATAGAATTTGTCCCAATCTGAGTTGATATCTCACGTTTTTCTGTACTAAACGTTTTCTTCTAGTCACACAGGTGTTTATTAGTTGTCAGTTTAATTTCGGGGTCGGCCGGAGCCCAGAGGGGAGAGCGGTCGTCCCGTTACCGCAATGTACCCGGTTCAATTCCCACTCTCCTCATTAGTTACATGTTGAAGTGTCCATGAGAGTCCAAGACACCGAACCCCTGTTGCTCCCCGGTCTCCACTGCTCCTCCGTAACTGAGGGTGGGTCAAATGCAGAGAAGAATTTCCCCACGTGGACAAATAAAAGTGTACATATCTTTCTTTCTTAAAAGCCACATCTTGTGACGTTTTCACAAAGTTTAAAGCCTGAAAGAAGGGAAACATTTTTACATTCACATTTCAGTATTTTGTTCCCCATCTTTTCTTCACATTTCCCACATTGCAGTCCAACCTCAGGCATCATGAGGGACTGGGGCCCTAAAGTTACCAGGACTCTACCTTCTACTCCTCAGCAGTTGAATGGGTTGATTGAGTCCAATCAATGTTGACGGATTAACACCATTTATAGCAACAAGCTTCAGCACCAAGAAGTAAAAACAGACTCACGGACGGCCCTAGAATTGTTCCAGATCCAAAGCTTTTGAGTTGCAGCCTCAGACGTGCTGATCAATGGCTGACGGTGTTGTAACGGGAGGCCCATGCAGTGCATATCAATGTTAGGAGGACATGTCCGCATGAGCAGCAATGACCGGGCATATTGCCATTATTACGGTAAGCGCCTGTTGAGATGATATTGGGGTCCGGGGTTAAAAATAGCTCGCATAGTTTTGACTGTCGGGGCCAGGAAACAGTGGAACCTAATCCGTGTTACATAACTGAATGGAGGGTTTCTGTATAGGACGTGTGCACGCTTGTGTGTGTGTGTGTGTGTGTGTGTGTGTGTGTGCATGCACGCGTATGAGTGTGCGTGTGTGAGTGTGCGGTGTGGGGGTATGTGTCCACCAGTGTACAGGCTCGGGGAGTATGCATGTGAATGCACTTGGGCTATGCTAAAAACAAACAGAGCCGTGCAGTTGCGTGACACGGCGCTGGGAAGCGGAGGAGCCGTCGGGAACACACCATCGTACGGGGCAGATGGTGAATTTGTCCAATGTTAGAGGGGGAGAGCTTCTAATCTATGTCAGATTTAAACTTTAATTCATATTTCATGAGATACCGCCAGACTGACTACATTTGGCAGTGGCGGGCCGTGCATTTTCTACCTAGGCCTTCAATGCCGTCTTACTACAGCTGAACAACCGAATGTAAGATTAGTTCACCATGTATTTATGTATGTACATGTGTCTATATCAGAGAACCCTACCCCCCCACCACCACCACCCCACCCCTTCTGTGCATTCACAAATCCCCCACCAGTCGTATTCCTACGAATATCTAGAGTACACATCCTGGTTACCACATTCTGGTAGGCCTACCTAGGACTCTCCCAGATCCTCAAGTAGACTTTTTGTTCACAGCACAGAAGGGGAAGCACATGTTATTTTAACATTAGCGATGGCTCTGTGCTATTGAAGTGTCCCAGTTAGTCGACATGCACAACACAGTCCTCTGGTGCGGAAGCAGCTATTTCTGTGAATAAAGCCGATGCCCTGTACCAGCCAACGTCAGCCCAGCAGGGGGCGACTCCTGGTTGCAGAAAGAAGTTTGATTTATGAACTTCTATGAGAAATTGACCCTAATTCTCACTTGATTTATTACCTCACATTGTCAACATGTGTTTGAGTATCGGATGTGTCTGAAATCCTCCAACCTGTCAAAGATTACTAGAATTCTACGTGTGTATTTTATAAACTTGTTTGTAGACTATTAGTTCCAGACCCTAACCAGCATAATCCATCTCATTAAGTATGCTAATTCTAAATATAAAATAAAAAATACATACACATGTCATATTTAATAGTTTACATGAAACTTGCCAGCTCGGTTTAACATACCAGAGGCCCTTTTGTTTTGAACATTGTTTTCAGATTAAATATCCCTTTAATAATGACAGTGTTGCTTCTACCCTTCATTTATACGGCAAATGACGCAAATGTGCATTTCTCACAGAACGTAATACTGAACACAGATTCAGATTAGATTTGAAGTGTCGTAGTAGTAAATCTCTGGTCCACGTTGGAGGTCGAGCATCAGTAGTCCAACCCGCTGTGCTGTATTGTCTCAGCTGAAGACGGCTGAGGGCCTTTCACATGCTCCGTACCGCAGGAGGAAGCATTGAGCATCCTTATTTATTCTGAAATATATCTCCTTTCTCTTTGCATACAATTTAATCTCATTTTACATTTTTGGAACCTGTTAATAACCTTTTTGATTTTTAAACATCTGTTTACCTCTAGTGCCACCTTCAGGCCAAACTTCATTCCTTTATTTTATTTTAGTTGCCTTGTGTTGACCAAGAATATCAATGTTCTTTTCTCTATGTTTCATCAAGTGCCTTGTATTCCATACTCTTCCAATGCGTTTTATTAAATATGATACCTTCATATGTATATATGGATACATCTATGAAGGCCTCGGTGTGTTCCCTCTCCTCCCTGAAGCGTTAGGACCTGTCCAACTTGTTCATCTTCTCGGAACTCATGAATATGTGGAGACACTTTTTAAATTTTTTATTTGAAGATCTATTCTTTGCTCTACAAAGTCATCCAGATGACTGTGTGTGCAGGAAGAGTTTTAAGCGTCATTATAGCAACTGTCGGCATTTTTTACAACAGCTGCGAGCGATTCACAGTTTAAAAACCTATTCGCCACATTAACTCGACACCACTGAAGTTAAAGTAAAGCTCACAATACAAAGGTGCCCCTTTTCGAGGCGTGAGTGTTTTATTGAATGCAACACCAAAGGTGACAAAGTGTGCTCAGTGGCTCCTTCGGGCTTTCGGCTCTTTCGTGTTTTCTTCGGGCCCCAGCAAATGCCCGATGACATCGAAAACAAGAAATATGGAGAATGTCAGTTCATCACATCACCGAAAAACCAAGAGAGTAGAGACGCCAGAAGCAGCTGATTTCCACAGCAGTTGAGGCCCTCGGGCACCGAGTTGGAGAGCCGGGCGTCGGTCTGCTGGAGGCCATGAGTTGATTGCAGGCAGGTGAGCGGCCATGACACTTGTTCCACTGATGAGCACTTCTCTCCCGCTCTGGAAGGACGTTGAGTTCCTCTCAAAGAAATTAATACATATTCCTTTTAAGAACAAGAGATGGAGTACAATGAGTCATCTCTGAATTATTAAGTAAATGCAGGACACCGCTACCTGTTGTTACCTCGTGTCTGCTCTCCAGCTCGTCCTGTTTCTTCTATGTTGCCAAGGTAACTCTGGATGTGTCTGGAGGCAGATGACTCAGGAGGTGGAGAGGGATGAGAAAAAGATACGCACAGAAAATATTGAATTGACTGACTCAACGATATCACACAGAGAACCAGTTCCACCAAATAACATGAATTATTTTCTCAGTCTTTAAAATGTTTTAGTTTATTTTAAGTGATTTTCTTTTGGTGTTAGATTATTTATTCACCCTATTGTTTAAATAATGATAAGCATGCTATATGGACAAATTGAGAATACAATAACACACGTTTCCTACGTTGTCTTTACATTATAGACTTTAAGTCACACTGTTTACATGTCAGAAGCTCTAACTTTCCTTCTTCGGCCACAGTGAACAGCAGCAGCTCAGGTGGTGGATTAGGAATAAGGTAAAGTAGGATCACGGCTAGTAAAACAATCTTCTAATTATTTGATATGTAAAAAAACGCTTGCCTTCAAGGAAAACCCCAGGCACTTGTTCAATCACCTTATTTAATTTAAGAGAAAGCATGCTCCATGGACAAACAAAGGCCTTTTAGGCTTCTGGCAGAAGAAAAAACCGACACTGAAGGAAACCAGAGGCTTAAACCCTTTAACCCTCGATTGCTTAACACAATTCCACATAGCAACCTTGTTCACATTGTTTTTACTTTTAAAAAACATGTCTTGTTTCTTCTCACCACAGTAATAAATAATAGTCGTCAGAACAATAGGCCAACATACTATCTTTTGTCTTCGTATTTCAATTATACAGTATATATAAAAAGAATTGTATGTAATATATAACATTTTTGTTATTTATTTTTAACTATATATATATATATTTATATATGTAATATATAAAAAAAAAATTATTTATTTTTTACTCTATATATATATATATATACATGTGTGTATGTATATATATATATATATATATATACATGTTTATTTTATGGTGGAAACAGGTGGTGATGTCGAGATATTTTTTCATGACAGAGGGACCTGTGTGTTTTTAAGAGGATGATGTCACTGCCTCATAGGTTTCCTATATTTTGCAATATACTGTAAATATCCCAGAGATCTGCGAAAATGTGGAAGCTTAAACGTATGTAACGTTTCCTGTATAACTCGCATAAACAACAGGGCTTCTCCAACAGAATGGCACCAAATATATGCGTGGCTCGGCACTTCAACCTGATCGCATATGGGCATATTTATTATATTTATGGATGAGTTGCAAATCATGCGCCACAGAGTCCAGCGTGGCATCTTGGACACTGGACGAGCAAAGTCACTGCGTGACTAACTATTCTTATCTCTTCACTTGATAAGAAAATACCAGATTAACGAGTTAGCAAAGTATATCTCAATGTTATGACATAAGCAACATGCTAAGCAAGGTCAGAGAGATTACTAATGTAGGTCCCATAACTGTCAGACACTTTAATTCACTTCATCTCCAGTAGTTGTCACAGGAGTGCCACCCATAGTCACAATCTGACATCTGATGGCAGTCAGAACCCAACAAGACGACATGCTCAGCCGACTGAATGAAACCCAAGAAATAAAAAAGATATTTAGATAAAATTACAATAATGAAAAAAAGAAGAAAAAAAGTTCTGTGATTAAATATCCGTGAAGTAATGTTTTCAATGACTGAAGAAAGGTGAATAAAAGAGGAGTGGGCCCAAGGTTGCATTGGCAGATTGTGGCACCTACATAAAGAAGAGATATAATTCTAACATTTCGCCAAAACCACTTGTCAGTTGGCACTTTGCAGATACCACAAATGTGAAAGACGTTGTCATTCATTAATGCAGCTGATACTATTAAAGTAGGTCTAACTAATAATTAGTAAAGACTGCATTTTTGTTTTAAAACTGCCTAAATCATAAATAACATTGTTAGCAGAAGTATTTCAATAAAGTCAATTTCTAAATAAAGTTGAACCTGGTTGCTCAACTGGGGAATACAGTTTTAGGCCTGCTACATAGTTGTTGCATTGCGCGTCAGATTCAATGGCTCCTGTTTATCTTCAATGGTTCAAGATCTCAGTGGAGAAAATAATGTTATCCTCCAGTTAATTAAAATCTATAGTTGCGTGGTTATAATCGCTGTTACACTCAAGAGAGGTGTGCATGTTCAGGTTTAGCTGGTGGGGAAAATGTTCCAGTGTCTAGCTTAAACTAACAGGGCAGTCTGTTCAAAGTAAAGTATCACATGGTGGTATAACAATAAGACATGATATGGTAAAAATTGTAGAAAAAAAGGCTGGTACATTATAAATATTATGGTATATATGTGTAATATCTGAAGTGAAATGTAGTTGTAGTAAAGCAATATTCAGTATAGTACAGCAGTATTGCATATTGTAATTCTGAAGTCTCCAATAAGGCCGATATCTATATCTATCTATCTGTATACTTAGGTAGCAAATGTCTTCATTACAGATGATAGCCTACTGTAAAATGTATAATTTAATTGACTCCTGGTCTGATCATATTCATGTCCATGTTGTTCTTTCCATAGTGACTGTTAATCTCAAAGGCAGATTATTGTGTACCTTGAATTTGCGAGTTGTGTGTTGTTCTTTATCAAAGCATAAATATTGTCTTCAATAACTTCATATAGACAAACTTCCTCAAATTAGAGTTAATTAAAACCCTTTCACTAAAGACGAATCAGATAACACATATCCTGTAGATATTTAATAGAGGGGGGAAATAAAAAGGGAAATAACTAAATAAGATCCAATTATACTTTACTGTGGGGGTCAAATATAGACACATGGTTGCCTGTGGTTAGGATCATATGTGTTGGAGCTAAATTGTGAATTTACCCAGTGTCATTTATTATTATAATGATTTATTATTATAGTAGTAGTAGTAGTTGTATATTTGTTAGTAGTACAGTCCAATCACTTCCAGTAATATGAAAGAGGGGCGTGGTTTCCCTTTATTTACCTGAGGAAGATGAAGACGGTAAACAGATATTTTCTGTTTGCATTCACCATGATGAACTATTTATCCCAGTAAAGCGATTGCTTTAATTATTTTGAGTTTAATAAGCAGCGTAACATGCATCTGGCCGAGGTGTGCATTGTTTGAACCACTCGCACATTGAAGAGCGACCTCTGCTCCAGAAGTCGGTGTTAGGTCAGCAGCAGAAGGAGCCGCGCTCAGCTCAGGTCGCACCGCATCCTCTGTGATGCTTCACTATTTGATCTCTGAGTTTTTGCATTGAATGGACATTGTCTGGGACATCTGCGCTTGGATTTGAGGAGGAGCAGCTGACCGCCGCCTGCACCACGCCGCGTGGACTTCCTCGTTGACAGCAGCGCATCAACAACAGAAGCGGTAATAAGCGTCTGCGTGAACTCTGCTGGTCACCTGCTGGTCACCTGCGGGTCACCTGCTGGTCACCTGCTTCTTTTTCCTCCTTTCGCCGCTTCAGGATGTTCAAATTGATAATCTGTGATCCATTTGATTATTTGAAAGTGATTCAAGCATATCCTATGTGTTTATCTCGGGTTCGCCTGGATATACATTATTTTGTATATAATTAATTAACACCGTTTATTGTTGTTTTTCATTATAATGTGTGGACATTTATAATGCACGTGATTGAGTAAATGTGTGTTTGAACCCAATATCTCAGTCACTTGATTCTTCATGACTCCATCAAGAATGCAAGAGCAGTAGAAACGAAAGATAAAGAAACATTTAGGCAAACAATAACTATTATTACAGTTCGGTACTAATTTTAATAATTAATTCCAACCAACAGTCCTACTCTCGATGACCTTAATGTATTGTCACATTACGGCAGGGTTGCCAGGTCTGTGTGACAAAACCAGCCCAAAAACCAGCCCAATATCAGAACTCAAAATATGCCCGTGCCAAACCATATACACTGCTTTTAAAGTCCATGTCCAGTACCGCTGCTAACCATGTTGGTGCCCTAAGCATAACTCCTTCATGATAGGAAAGTGACCCGCGGCGAGCGTTGTAACCGTTGAAAACCGCGGACCTGGCAACACTGCATGACGGAAGCCTTCTGGCGTCGCTCTTGCTCCCAGAGACTCGAGCTCACGTGAGCGGACCGCAGCGCTCCTCCCGCTCCTCCCGCTCCTCCCGCTCCTCCGGTCCGTCGGTGAGGACGTGGCGTAGCGGAAGCCCCGGAGAGACGAGCTCCGAGACATGCGGACACGACAGCGGCTCCGTTCTTCCACGTGGACCCCGTAATTTACCAAAACACTGGGCTCTCCGTGGCAGCCGGGGAGCGCGCGTTTCGCCGTTGCGCAGTGCAGACAAGCAGGCGCGAGCAGGGCGGCGCGAGCCAGAGGTGTTCTCCAGATGTGAACCTTTCGAGCGCAGACCTCCCCACATTTAAGCGGTTTTCTGTCCACACATCGACGATGCAGACGGGTAGGTTCATTATCAACGACTAGAGATTTGGAGTGTCTCCGCGTTTATTTCGCCATCTTTATTTACATGACAGTTCTAGAAGAAGTTTCTCAGACAACACACATTTATTATTGTTATTATTATTATATGGGACGTCAACCTGCGTATCTACGTGCAAATAACGACAAAGGCAGAGTTCACTCGGGACAGGAAGCCAGACACATAGCAACAGACTCACATTCACGAGCTGAACGAAGTCTCCTGAACGCATCATCTCTCTCTTCCGGTATGCGTAATAAGTCACTTCCGGTTGCCAGTTTAGCAGCTAGCGATGCTTCCTTCTCCCTCACATGTATATGTATTCCTCTGCCTCCCTTAATGATAACGATGCATGCAATAAGTGTAGTTTATTTGCTATGTTGGAGGCAGGTTCGATGCCCTTCCGCACCATCGAAGCTCAGACGCTTAGTTTGGCGTATAAAGAAGGCCCTCCGTAATGCCAGAGCAGCCTATTACTCATCAGTAATAGAGACACGTAATAACAAGCCCAGGTTTATCTTTAGCACTGTAGCCAGGCGTATAGAGTCACAGCTCTGTGGAGCCGAGTATTCCTATAGACCTCAGTAGTAATGACTTCATGAACTTCTTTAATGAAAATATTCTAACTTAGAGGCAAGATTGATGACCTCTTGCCCTCAACCAGTGCCGGTTTGGCCTTGGACACCGCTGTATGCCCTGGTGTACATTTTGATGGCTTTTTTCCCATCAACCTTGACCGTCTTCAACGGTTTCTACTTCTAAACCGTCTACCTGTCTCTTGGACCCCATCCCGACGAGGCTGCTCAAAGTAGTGTTACCTTAATTGGCAGCTCTCTGTTGGATTTTGTTAATGGGTCTTTGCTAACAGGCCACGTACCACATTCCTTCAAAGTAGTTTTAATTAAACCTCCTGAAGAAGCCCACTCTGGATCCAGAGGTGTTGGCTAACTAACAGACCGATCTCTAACCTCCCCTTCCTCTCTAAGATCCTTGAGCTGTTTTAGGATACACTGAGCTCCTATCTCCTCTTCACACTGCGAACTCTACTTCCTCCCTGGAGTCCTTGTGACCTCACGTCTCATAGGGCCATTGGACCTGGCTGTGTCTGAAGCTGGTCCTCCTGGGTCCCTGACCCTGCATCCAGCCTCTGGCCTAGACCTGGCCTCCTTCCCTGTGCCATCCCAAACCGGGCATTGTTGCCATATTGGGCATCTGCATGAAACATTGGAGAAACGTGGAAATATTATTCACTGACAGACTGTGCTATAAATAGATGGAGAGGTTTGAATTGATTTTAAGATTTATCATCTGTAGCAGTTATATTTCTTACAATGATTGTTTTATTTATTTATAGTGAGGAAGTGTTGCATGTAGAGACACCTGGACGCAGCTAATAATAGAGGGTATGAGTATCTCTTCAAGCAGATAGTCTGAAGCTGAGGTATAGAAACATGAAACCATCTCTCAGGTCCCAGAGAGGGAGCAGGTCCATTTGTATGTTGTGTTTATTTATTATTTAAGATAATCACTCAATAAGATCCCATCACTGATTTTCTCGCAGATGTGTTGTGAGGTTATAACATGGCTCTGTGCTTGTAGGTGTGTTCATGGAGTCTCACCTGGACAGGTTGGTCCCATGCGTCCTGTCCCTGTACCTGCTGATACACGTGAGCCAGGCTGCACCAGGTCTGATTGGGACACAAAGGTAACCGCACCTCACGACTACTTCTTTACTTTTGACGCTTTCTTTTTTTTCAAAGAAGACGCAACATTTGAGTTTTTTTGCCTTTCACTTAAATAAGCCTACGTTTTTAAAAGCATGATCAATTAATTTGCACAATGAGCATGCATGGACAAGATTAACACACAGCATTGCAGTGGACCTTTTGCAAAACTCAGGCGGAGGCTGCACATGCATTGAGTGTGATGGTGTAAATGATACGTCAATATGTTTGTTTCGGGAGTTGGGAAAGACCGATGTGGAGGGAGGTTGTTGTCTTTAATACCCAACTCAGGTTTATTGTGAAGCTGTTGGTTACAAATAAATCGATGTGAATTTAACTCTGATCCAAACTCTCTGTGTCCTGTGGGTGTTACTGAGCTGCAGTGTGTGAGTATCCTGTGGCGTCTCACCCGCAGTCAGAGAGGAGAGAGATACAAGTTTAAAAACACGATGAATAATGAAAACAATTAATATTTGTTGTATTTTATATTTCAGGGAAGAAGCGGTCAATGTCGTAGCACTAGCCGATCCATTTAGCTTCGGAGACCGCGGGTGAGTGACTCTGCTGCTGCTCATGTTGTCCCTAAGTTGAAAGCCGAGACTCTCTTTTCCCTTCACGACACGTAAATGTCGCCCTCAAAATCCTGTTTTAAATCTTTTTCTCAGAGGATGATTTTGTATTTCTCACTGTCGTAGTACTGATCCAAATGTGTTCCACATGCAGTGGACTGTGGCTGCTGCCTGAACCTTGGCTGCTGCTCATGTGGCCTGCGCCACCGACTGATAAGATTACATGTACAATAACACTTTATCTGTTATTTTGCAATTATGCACTCTTTTTCATTCATGAAGACATAATATCTAACTCTGTCCTTCTGTACACATGACATCTATTGTTCTGTCCATCCTGGAGAGGGATCCTCCTCTGTTGCTCTCCTGAAGGTTTCTTCCCTTTTTCCCCCCTGAAGGGTTATTTGGGAGTTTTTCCTGATCTGATGTGAGGTTTTGGGGAAGGGATGTCTATGTGTACAGATTGTAAAGCACTCCGAGACAAATTTGTAATTTGTGAAATTGGGCTATACAAATAAACTGACTTGAATTGAATTGAATTAATATCTAGAATCAGACGTATTAAATACAACAGCTTGCTATCTAGTGTGAACGGACACCTAATGGATCACAGGTTACATTTATTCATGAAACTGAACGAGATGCCACCTCTCTGAAGGCTTTTCGTGTCAGAGTTTGTTGTTGGTGACAACGTGGCTGCACCTTCTCTCCCCTGGCTGATAAGATTAATGGATGTGTTTTGCTTGTCTACCATCATGTTTGCTAACGTCCTTTTGAGTGTATGACCACAACAAAGATAGTCAGCTGTATAGAATAGCCGTTTATGGGACCTACTTTAGAAGTCAGATTGAAGATACATTCTCCTGAGAGAAACATTAGTCAACTAGAACGGGCACTCGGTAGAGCGCATACCTTCGCATATCACAAGATTGGGCATTGAAGTATGAACATTTTGGCATTAGTTGCATGCCAAATGGATACAAATTGACCGCGCTATGGTAAAAAGAAGATTTTGACCTGTTCATGACCTTGACCTTTGACTCAATCCCAACATCTAATCAAATGATCCCCGGATAATAACCAATCATCCATCTCACCAAATTTCATGCGATTCAAGAAGATTGACCTTTTCGACCTTGACCTTTGACCCGATCGATCCCAAAATTGAATGTCTAAAGTCTCTACATCTTCCGCCGGAGACTGAAAACACACCTTTTCCGACTATATCTGGATTAAAACACACCGTAGCACTTCAGTGGCACTTAAATAGCTCTTATTATGGTACTTTTGTAGTTCGACTATGTTGAGGAAATGTTACTTCCTGTATTCTTGTTGTTCTTAGTTTGTACTCTAGGTTGAAATGCAGTTATTGTAAGTCGCTTTGGATAAAAGCGTCTGCTAAATAACATGTAATGTAATGTAATCAGATGGTCCCCGGATAATAACCAATGATCCCACGAAATTTCATGCGATTCGGTTTAATGCTTTTTGAGTTATGCGAGTAACACGCATACAAATAAATACACGGCGATCAAAACATTACCTTCCGCATTATCAATGCGAAGGTAACGAGCATTTCCTGAGCAGAAGGCAGTGGTCTGAAATGTCACGGCTACTTTATACACGATCAACACTGAGCTGCAGAGCGGCTCATCTCCTCCATGTCACTGTAGCCTGGGTGTCTTCTTTCTGTCTGCTTCATGTTCAGTGGAATACATTCCAGCTTTCCAAAACAACCGATCAAACTGGAAAATCAGCACAGACAAGCGTCGAGTTCTTTTCAACACAATCCTCCTGGAGTCACGTGAAGCCAAATCCAAAAAACAATACAGCTTCACCACAGGGAGGCAGGTCAACCTGCTGAGAAATAGAGGTATAGAAAGAAATAACAAAGATGTGTTTTACTAAATTAGATATTTGTATCCTTATTTTGTCTTTCTTTTTTGTCTCCGATTGTCTTAATTCCTGGTTCCTACTGTTTTACTGATTCATTTATTTCTTCTCTGTGCTGGGTTTACTACAGATTGCTGCAAAGTTACATCCAATCAAGTCTGAAGGATGGCGAAGGAGGTCCAGAAATCAGCACCAGGGAGCAAGGTAGACATCTACACATGCTGGCCTTGACCTTAGATAGAAGGTCAAACTCAGGGCTGTCCCTTTGACCATCATTACCAAATATAAAAAACTCCAATCATGCAGTCAACCGTTTACTGAACTATGTATTAGATTCTAATAAAGTAGTATATGTGTGTAGGGAGTATACTTTACCAGTAAATTAAATATGTTTGGTCGTAAACATGTCCGTCTTCTCCGGCTTTTTGTCAGAGGTGTTCTTCCTGTTTGGTCTCCATGACTACGACCGCAGTGGGCTGCTGGATGGCTTGGAGATGATGAAGCTACTTTCAGACTACAACTCCTACCATACACCTGGAGCGCAGAGCAATGAGCTGGTGAGGAGGAGCGGCTTTCTGTGGTACACACCCAACACATTCATACTGTATTTACCTGACCTCAGGTGTGTGTGTGTGTGTGTGTGTGTGGGGTGACTCCAGGTGGTGTCCATGGTAGATTCTTTACTCCAGAGTCAGGATCTAAACCGGGACGGCCTGTTGGCCCCATCCGAGCTGCTCTCTCCTCCATTACCTCACACACCGGTACGTCTACACACTTCTTGTAGAGTTTTTTATTTTATTGGCATGAAGACACAACAGACACAATCTAGTGAACATCATTTGTATGTATTAATGAGAAAATAAGTTATTTCAATTTCTATGTGAATTTATTCGTGAAAATGACAAACTAGTTTCCAACTCGAGGTCCACAAACTAATATATCAAATATATAATATGAAAAAAATAGTCGGTGTTCCTCGAGTCTGCATTTGTTTTCGTAACCTCTGTACTTGTCATTAATCGCATGGAAAATATTATACAAACATTTATTTTGACAGCATACATGATATGATTGGTTTAGCTCTTTTACCACCAATTAATTGTCGAAGGAGGATGTTTAACATTTAAAATACGTATTTCTCTTTGGGGGTACCGACTTGCCTTCAGCCTCACTTGTGGTTGACGGCAGTAACGACTCACTTCTCCACCACAGGACTCCAGCAACAACAATGCACCTCGCCAGGAGGCGGCAGCAGAGGAGCAGCTGTCAAACCCCGGTCCCTATGAGGAGGAGGAGGCTCATGTCCAGTTGCAGCCTCAAGATATTCCAAAACATGCACCGGACCCCAAAGCCCCAGTTCATCAGGGGCAACCAGAGATGTGAATGTATGCACATGAGGTCCAGAATAATTCATCTGGAGTCAGCAGCGAGTTAAACGTAACATCAGGGGGATCTTTTTAATCTTCATCCCCACAAATCTGTCTCTTGACTAGAATTGTAAAATACTATTATCATTTTAATTTGACCTTTAAGCACGAAGATGTTTTTTTTAATGAAAAGATTCACGTATTGAAAGTGCTCCTGATACTTTTTTAACCATTTTTGACAACCACTAATTACTTGTAATAATGAATGCAACGTTTTCTATAACTATAAAAGCGACATAGGTGCTGAATTCAAAATGCAATATTACTCGTATTAGTGAAGCAGAAGCCATCCTTAATGTGGATCAGTACGTCACAATATTGGTTTTACATTTGATTGCCTACATTGATGACATCTTAAAAGTGGAAGTGCATTTGTTATTATATTTATTTAGCCTTTGTTTGGCCTGGGGGGGGGGGAACAGCATATTTGTGTTTAATTTGAAAATATATATACTTTTTCTCTGTAATTATCATCTGCACACCCTGGTTGGCCTTATTGTGTCTGCCCCACTCTTGGGTTAGGATTTGCACTTAAAAATGATGCACCAGGATTTATAAAGCACGTTTACCAAATAAACCAGACTTATTTCAGTTAGTCTGACTCATTTTCAATTGATAACATTTAAAAAATAAAGACAATTTAATATTGTCCAAGCTCAGTTACTCACTTGAGTTGTTTAGCAAGTTCCTGTAACACTGAGACATTATTTATTTGTAATGCACTTGTTTAAGATCCAGTAAGTATTCTATTTTGCTGAGGATTTTAATCTAGCTGAATGAGTTGGGAACCTTGGATTTACAGATAAATACAGTGTTCTTAATGTGTACTTAATAAATTATAGCTTATAACATCCATCTTTGGTGGAGCAGGCTTAAAGATGTTTTTCTTAACAAGTCCAGGAATGCCCAATTTAAATTATATTTGTTATTGACTATAATATTCAATCTGTATCTGCAAACTTGAATGAGTTTACAGTGTAATTTTGGTTCTTTACCCTTTTTACCCATAGAAAAAAATAAAGCAAACATTTCTCTGTCCCTCTGCCCTTAATTCTGTCTCCTGTGTTGAATTATTCAGAACAAGATTGTGAGCATTCAAAGTTGAGGTGCTACATGTCCTTCTTTTGAAATATTTTATCTTGCTTAAATATGGAACGGTAATTAAACGTTTCAGCAGCAGTTTTATTTTTTGCGGTGCAGTTTAAACTCGCAGCACACGGCGCCCCTATTTCTGTCATCGTCGTATGACAAACTGTTTAAATACCGTCTCTTATAGCTAAATTATCTAATTTTAGGAGGTGGAAATATGCAAGGGGTTTGTTTATACACCGATTTGATGATTTGTGGATTAATATTACCAGTTTCTTTACTGGTTAATTATCTTCATTTGGTTTGGAACACATTTCTTGACATTGTGATTTCTGGACTAAGTGACCATGCCAAACACTGAAAATAGACAAACAAAAGTAAAATGTGTTGTATAGCGTGCCATAAAATACTTCTGAGAGGATAGAAATACCATCGTAAAGTAAGCCATAAATCATTAAATCACTGTGTAAACTACTTTTGACTATTTACACCTTCTAAAATTAGACAAGCGGTGGTGACTTCAGCTCCGCCTGTAAAGAGTTCCTCTTCTTACCAGACGTCAAACATTGCGACCGCATGCAGTTTGTGACAAATGTCTTAACCAGTAAAACACAACCGATGCATCAAGTAAAAACAATTTGTTCGGCACTGTGTGAAGAAGGGATGAGCTGGTGGGAAAAAAAGAAGCCACGGCGTGACGATCCCAGATCAAGTCCTATCTTGTCTAAAGTATGATCAGGTAGCTGTGAGACAATAAACCAATAAATGATCCACAGTACGAGAACGTAAACAAAACAACGACATAGAACTTTATCTGAAGTGGCATTTAATATTTTTTAAAAAAACATGGAATGTTTAAATGGCATAAATCTCATTTGGGTCGCATTCAGTTTTTTAAATAAAAGTGATTTGTCCCTGAAATCGGGGCCATCAACTCAGCAAGATGAACGCTAATATATTCACCGTTTGGTCCGACATGTCACAGCTCAAGTCGATCCACGGTGAGCGACAACACAGCTTTAAATCAAACTTACAACAATAATAATAATAAAAAGTCAAAGTAGAGGAGATCGTCTTTCACTGTATGCAGACATTTATGCGAACTTGAGGCAGCCCACATGGCTCATTTGGTCCTTTAGAGATTGATAAACAAACACCAGATGGGTCGAGTAGAAAAGGAAAGAGTAAAGAAACAAACGTAGCAAAGAGGTAGAGAGGCCGTTGCTGACATCATATCCAGCTTCCAGCAGTTGCCTCTCTTAGAATTGAAGAGGCCGGAAAGAAACATCCCTTCATTACCTTCTCAATAACAAAGGTTCAGATCATTTGGAAAACTGACAGGCAGTAGTGGAAGAACCTTTCTGGAACTATTTGCATAACAATATTAAAGTACTCGTACCGACTGGTCCATTTCAATGAGTGATGTTTGAATGTTTTATTTTTAATGCTGCAGCTGATAACGGTGGAGCTGAATGTATTTGCTTCATACACTGCTGGGTATCTTAACCTATTTTTTATATATTATAATTTCTTAAGTCAAGTAATATTTTGTATGGATAATATTAATCTGCAAAGTAACTTTAGTTTTCTAGCAAATGCAGTAAAGCAGGTCTATAGAAAGCCCCGTTTGCTGTTCACTGATTCTGCATTTTTAGTAATTACCCAACTCTGGATTCATTTTCTGCATAGTGGAGATTATTTATCCTACAGCTGATGTAGCGGATCCATCAAAACCTAAACACAACTTGATGTGTGTGGACTTAATCCAAACCTCATCCCTCTGTATCGAATCCGGACTGAAGGCCAAGTCTTGGAAGGCTTTCGAGAAGCAGGACAGGAGTCCGCCGATGGGCAACGACGACTCGGCGAAGACGTTTGGTGAGTTGAATCAAAGTCGGGCAGAGAAGGGCCGCGTCTTTTATGAAGTTTTGGTTCTAAACATCAAATAATCTGGATGCTCTTTGCACTGAGCCCATGTACTTACGGTTTGGTGATGTACCTGATCAATAACCATTCCCACCAGACGACTGCTTCCAATGATTATACGTGTTCCTGATGTCCCCCATGGATACGAGCTGACGGCGTCAGCAACAGCCTGATATATTTCACGATCAGTTCCCGTGTTTGCGTCACCTCTCCAGTCCCGCTGTTGCCCAACATGTCGTCGGCGCGTCACACAGATGGACCACGGTGCTTCTCTAGATCTGCAGCACCAGGCCGGCAGCAGAGATGTTGTCTCCTCCTCCTGCCGTCTGGTAAACCTCCGTGCACACCAGCACCGGGGCCACGCAGATCTCGTAGTTGTCCTCGTCCCAGCAGCTGACCGGCCTGGTCTCCTGCAGAGGGATGCGCTGGCTGCCTTCCGTCCGGCTGACGGAGAAGGAGTCGTCCATGATGAGCCGGGCCTTGCTGGGGTCGATGTCGTTGGAGCCGCACACGTGGCGGTTGGCCGTGAGGGAGGCCTTGGCGGTGGCCGACATGGTGTTCTTCCACTGGGAGCCGCGTGTCACGATCATGGCCTGGAAGGCCAGCGTGTGGACGTGGAGCCGGGTCAGCGGCTTGGACGGAGCGCCGCGCGCGTCCCTTTCTCCACTGACATTCTCGGAGCGGTGGTTCACAATGCGGTAGACCTCCCTCATCTGGTCCAGAACCGTAGCCACGCGCGGGTTTGGGTCCGACAGCACGGTGATGTTGGAGCCTTTAAGCAGGCTGAGCAGGTTGGGAAGCTCCTGCTCGTTCATCCCGAGAGAGTCCGCCTGGGGAAAGCCCAATCCGGATGATTAACCCACAGAATACACCACCATGCAGACCACTACACGGACAAAAAAAAGGGATCTAGTCTTTTTGTGCAGAACTTTGGTTCCCCTAATTTAGTTTGTCTGTTTTTAATTTATTTGTAATTTATTTGGTTTTTAATTTATTGATTTTTTATTTTCCATTTTATTTTAATATATACTTTAAAATGTAATATTGGTTTCTTGCTATTCCACCTGTTTTGCTTTGACTCTCTGTGGAGCACTTTGTAAACATTGTTTTTAAAAGGTGCTATATAAATAAAGTTATTATTATTATAATACTCAAGAAATATAATTACTCTTTATAAAATGGGCCAGAAAGTAGTTATTGGAGTGGTTCAGAATATACTGTATTTTTGGGCGCACTCTGGTTTTACGAATGTAAATAATACATTTAGTGTCTAAGTTATACTCTTTTTGTCTCTAAAATAATCATTAAAGGAAAGAAAAATCATCAACATAACCAGATGACCCCAAACTTCTGACCGGCAGTGTGAGTGTATAAAAATAAAAATACTTAAAAAGTGTGTTTAATTTTGAAATGTATCAAACAAATTTACTTTCGCAAATCAAGTTTTAAACTACCTGGCATTATTGGTCAGACATCTTGTACCTGACCATCATACGTCACTCTTTTCGTCCTCAGATTTAAAAAAAGACAATTTTACCCCTGTGTTTATGTAATAGCTCTTGTCCTCTTAATGTGAATTAATGTGTTCATTAATGTAACTGTTCAGTCATACTTACGTGGGGAATGACATAGTGAAGTAGATCTTCCATTATACTCTCTTCTACAAAGCTGGCCATCTCAAAGTGGACTCCAATCGTTGGAGACGAGGAGGACAGGAGGTCCGACAGGCGGGAGAAGAGAGCGTCCTGCTCACCTGGAAAAAGAAAAGAATAACGAGTGGAAGAGAAGAAATCCAGACAAAAGCCAGATAATAAGGACCGAAAGAAACAAATAGTCTGTGGAACAAAGCGTACCTCACTCAAGAACGTTTCTCTTTGTTGCATTTAAGGTACTAATAGGTCTGAGGTCGTGTTCAGCCTTTAAGCATAACGGAGAATAGTAGCTTTGCTTTAAAAGATAGAGTTCTTGAATTCACATCCGCTTGCTTTTCTCAAACCGGACAACTTTGTCTGCTGGAGGTTTGTCTCTTACCAGCCTGGAAGGGGAAGTTGTCCATCATCTGCAGCCCACCCACCACCAGCAAATCTGGGTTGAAGTCTTGGAGTTTCCCGGCAAAGTCTGTCATGGAGTCCAGGTAGGGGTTATGGTCATCGCTATGGACGATATATCTACGGAAACAAGCAGAGTAGAGGCTGAGAAGTTATATAGGCATGGACGCTAAGAACACGTGGTTCTGTAACTCACAACATTCATTTCATGGTGGAAAAATGTGTCTCTGGATTAAATCCTTTTACATACTACCGTTCAAAAGTTTGGGATCACTTGGAAATGTCCTTATTTTTCAAAGAAAGGCATTGTTTTTTTCAATGAAGATAACATTAATTCAATCAGAAATACACACTATACATTGTTAATGTGGTAAATGACTATTCTAGGTGGAGATGTCTGGTTTCTAATGAAATATCTCCATAGGTGTATAGAGGCCCATTTCCATCAACGATCACTCCAGTGTTCTAATGGTACATTGTGTTTGCTAATCGCCTTAGAAGACTAATGGATGATTAGAAAACCCTTGTGCAATTATGTCAGCACAGCTGAAAACTGTTTTGCTGATGAGAGAAGCTATAACACTGGCCTTCCTTTGAGCTAGTTGATTATCTGGAGCATCACATTTGTGGGTTCGATAAGACTCTCAAAATGGCCAGAAAAAAAGAAGTTTCCTGTGAAATTCGCCAGTCTATTCTTGTTCTTAGAAATGAAGGCTATTCCATGCGAGAAATTGCAAAGAAACTGAAAATTTCCTACAGCGGTGTGTACTACTCCCTTCAGAGAACAGCACAAACGGGCTCTAACCAGAGCAGAAAGAGAAGTGGGAGGCCCCGGCGCACAACTCGGCAAGAAGACAAGTACATTAGAGTCTCTAGTTTGAGAAATAGACGCCTCACAGGTCCTCAACTGGCAGCTTCTTTAAATGGTACCCGCAAAACGTTTGAAGAAAAAAAATTAATACTTCAAATACAAATTTATTTCTAACCTTGTCAATGTCTTGACTATATTTTCTATACATTTTGCAACTCATTTGATAAATAAAAGTGTGAGTTTTCATGGAAAACACCAAATTGTCTGGGTGATCCCAAACTTTTGAACGGTAGTGTAGTTCGCCTAAAAATTGTCAAAATATCTCCCAAACGCTCCGATAGATACCTGTTGGCTCTCCGTGAGGTATAGTTACCCCAGCTGGCACCAGATGGGTACTCCAGGATCAGATGGATGTCTGGCTCCTCCACTATGTTGCCTGCCACTGGAAAAGAGAAAGCTAGATTAGTGCAGGAGGACGGAAGTGAAGGAGACAAGGTGGTGAGACACGTGGAAGGCAGAGGAGGCGGGTGTAGCGTGTCTTTGTACCTGTAATGTGCTCGGACAGCACATCAGTAAAATCGGGGCTGAAACTTCCCCCGAGCAAAATGTCACATCCCTCGGTTGCCATGCGACCGGCCATGACCGGGGCATTGCCCCCGACTGCCCATTTGTTTCCAGGGATGTCCCGGGCTGCTTCCACCAGCTCACTGAACAGGGTGTCATTCAGCATAAAACGTCTGCAAAATAAACAAAACAAATTAACTGTGAAGCAAAGCTCAAACTCGGGAGCACCAACGTAATTGATCCAAAACCTCTGTTTTTTTGTCTTATATTGTAGTTATGTTATAAAAACTTGTAACGCATTTGAATTGCTACCGTGTGTGAAATCTACTGTATAAATAACAAGAGACCATCTTGCCACAGGATCACACCAGCCAGGGCCGTAAAGTATGAGGGCAAAGGCCCGTTTGGGCCCTTGCTCAGACCCCACCCATTATGAATACATGGAGATAGAAAAAGAAGAGAAACAGAAGTAGAAGCGAAGTGCACTGAGTGAAATACGCCTACACGTGTGGTTTAACCTGCTCTACACTTGGCAGAGACCATCGTCACTTCTGCACATTCATTTACATTTTTTTTTGGCTCAAGTGCTTCAGCATTTTGTTTATTACAATCCCGAATTCCACAAGAAAAGAAGGTACGAAAGAAGAAGAGGAAATAACTCTAAATACAAAGCAGAAAAATACCTGGTTTGTGTCTAATTTAGATTTTTAGACAACATTTGTCATTCTTATCAACTCTCACACACATATTCTCTTGCTCTTTCTGTCCGTGATGATTTTCTAAGCATGTTTAGATGCTTTTCCAGACCATGAATAAGGGCTCACAGGCAGCACAGCCAAAACAGGAGAAGTCCCCGATGCATACGAGGAGAGGGGCGACGAGAAGAAGACGGTCTGCTTGCATTCATGTTCATGCAAGTTCGTTAGCACTCATCGATCATGGTGGCATACGAGTGTTTGAGAAAGAGCATGTGACTGAGACGGCACGAGTCAGGAGCGCAGTCGCTTGAGGGGAATAATAACTAAACTGGTTTCAATCTGTTTACTTGAAGTTCCCCTTCTTTCTTCACTTTAAAACGGACCAAATACGAGGGCAATGGCTTGTTTGCACCCTTGCTCAGACCCCACCCGTAACAAACATATGTAAAAATATAGAAAAAGAAGAGAAACAGAAGAAGCGAAGTGCAATGAGTGAAATACGCCTACACGTGTGGTTTAACCTGCTCTACACTTGGCAGAGACCATCGTCACTTCTGCACATTCATTTACATTTTTTCGGCTTAAGTGCTTCAGCATTTTGTTCTTTACAATCCTGAATTCTAAATCTGTCCTTCTGTACACATGACATCTATTGTTCTGTCCATCCTGGAGAGGGATCCTCCTCTGTTGCTCTCCTGAAGGTTTCTTCCCTTTTTTCCCCCCTGAACAGTTATTTGGGAGTTTTTCCTGATCCGATGCAAGGTTTTGGGACAGGGATGTCTATGTGTACAGATTGTAAAGCACTCCGAGACAAATTTGTAAATTGTGAAATTGGGCTAAACAAATAAACTGAATCGAATTGAATTCCACAAGAAAAAATGGTACGAAAGAAGCAAATAAACCACTAAACATTCACGGTGGCATACGAGTGTGTTTGAGAAAGAGCAACTGACAAGATACCGCATGATTCTCCAGCAGCAGAGTAGCCTGAGGAGTAACAACTAAACTGGTTTCAATCTATGTACTTAAAGCTGCCCTTCTTTCTTCACTTTAAAACACACACTTAGACACACCTTGGATGTAAACAGAAAAACTCAGCGATCAAATTATAGCAGAGAGAAGAATTTAAAAAACAATGTGTATGAGCACCTGTGTATTTATATTATTATAGTGTGAATTGAGGGTTTATTAACTCGCCTACAGCCATCTCATAGTCACACAACACTTACTCTGCAGCGGCTCCCGGTGCAAAGAAGTAGGCAAAGCTCTCAGCCAACTGCACTTCATTTTCGATGTAGTTATGGTGTAGGGGCTGGTCAGTAGGAGGGAGGCCAATCTTATTAAGCAGGGTAATCCCATCCACTATCAGGTCAACGCAACCTCCAAACCCTGTGGATGAGGGAGAGGGGCAGTGAGCTAAAGACAAAGAGGGATAGATTGGTGATAATAAAAAAAAACACACCCAAAGATAGGTATACGACTTAACGAGAAGAAGCTGATAACCAGACAGCCTCCAGGGCCTTCCAGCGTGGCTGCTTAAATGATCCAACACTTCTATACAGTTTCCCCCGTGGGATCAAACCTCACCAACACATACCTTTCTGTCGATTCTGAACAAAGGCACACATGACGCACAACAACCACAGATGGTCTACCTGTGTCGGCAAACTTTTAGAGAGGTCAAAAGGGAGAAGTCTGCGCCCACATTTGAATTAGGTTTGAATATTGAACTTATTCTGACAGTAGCTTGATGGTGTTTTCTGTCCAACATTGTTTAGGGTTTGTGTGATTTGTATGTAACCTGGCTGCAAGTTAATTTCTCTTTGCACAATAAAGATACCTTGAATAAAAAGATATAAATGTCTATTTGATTCTGAATAACAGCAATGAAACCGGTATGACCGCATGGCAGAGCCTGTTGTTGAACTGGGTAAATAAAGGTTGGACACATATGGTGATAACTTCTGATATGAGATTATAACAACGCTCAAAGTACAAAGATTTAAGGATTAGATCATGACAGAAAAGAAAAGGGTCTTACACACGAATAATGTTTGTTAAAACATGTCAGGTGAGGAATTCCATCTTTGAAGACTGCTAATCTGTCTTCAGTTACAACGCAAGAAGGCAAATACACAATGCTTTTTGTACTTTTCACTTGTTGCACAGCAGCTCTTTTGATCGCTGTGGGTATTAAACTATGGAGCTGTTGCCTTCAAGCCAACGTACACAAGCCGGAACACTTCTCTTTGCCCCTACTACAGTGTCATGATGATCACTGATCAGACCTGTGGACTTGGATCTGTTGTGACATCGTGGTCTCCCTGTTTTCCTCGACTAAACTCCTGTGTTGTTTAGCTGGTTTCGCTCAGATCTAATTTTTTGGTCAGTCATTTGTTGACAAACCTCCTGATATTAACAGGAGAGAAGCACATGTGTAACCTAGCTGGCTTCATTTAGTTTGTTCACATCAGGTCAGACAAGTTTTACTTTTTTAGAATCTCCATTTAGCCCTAATTTTAGCTTAACGTGAAAACACAAATACCACCAAAATCCAGTCCACGTTATGGCTTGTTAGATATAACGTTAGCGAAGTTAAACAACTTGTAATGATATTAGCAAGTGGGCGCAGGTACGTGATGCATGTAACGTTAACTATTTCATCTGGAGAAGCTTTATAACTTCAATAACATCTGACGAGGCCAATTATTTCGGACCTAATCTATCATTAAGCCCCTAAAATAAGCTACGCAGCGCTAGCTCACGTTAGCTCGCACCCCTTGCACTTACCAACCGCCACTTTAGGTTTGGCGACGTTATCCATCCCGACTTTGCCCTCCGCCCGCAGCAGAGAGGACAGCACGGTGTCCAGCCGGTCGTCCAGGACGGCGTCATGAGGGGACCGGAACCAGACGGCGAAAAAAACCACAAACAGGGACACAATCGGCCCGTATTTCATCCACGAAACCCTGCCTTCTCCCTCCATCGCTCTCGGTGCGAGTCTGACTCGCTCCGTTGGTCACCCTGCGAATAAGGAGCGAGCTACATGCGCGCCAGGGTTGCCAGGTCTGTGTGACAAAACCAGCCCAATGGCCAATCAAAACCAGCCCAATGGCCAATAAAACCAGCCCAACATCAGAACTCAAAATATGCCCGTGCCAAACCATATACACTGCTTTTAAAGTCCATGTCCATGTGTGTACGTGCTGATCCGGAGTCAGTTTGGTAGGATTTGGGTATAAATAAATTATTTCATTTAAAATATGGATTTTTATTTCAAGATATTCATGTAATTTGCATGCAAAATAGGTCTACCCGAACCAGCGGACAAAAAATTCAACCCGCGGCAACACTTCAAAAGTAGCCCAATTCCGCGGGAAAACCGCGGACCTGGCAACACTGATGCGCGCGCTCCACCAGTAAACAGCCGTGGGTTGGGTTGTTTGTTTAGTGAGTCGGAGTGTGCCGGAGGTAACTTAACTGGACGAGTACTGGGCAGAATCCAGTTCATGCCATTTATTTAAAAACAATAGTTCAACTGTGTTCAGCCTCTGTTAGGAACTGCTATCTACATCTTTTTGTAAAAGTTTCTTTAGTTTGTTTCGTTTTCACCCGAGCACCGCTTACCATGTTGGATAATAGGTAGACGCCGGTGTCAACATCTAAGCTGATTAATATGTAACTGATAATGAGATTGCACGCCAGAGTATAGCTGTTGTCACTGGCCTATTAAGGATAGTGTAATTATTTAATTTGAGCGGATGATGATAAGGGGCCACTGGTTATTTAAGCTGCCCGCTTGAAGGCGACTCTTGGTGTAACTGTCTGAATAAAGTTAGTATTTGCATATTGGCAGCATGCGGCTCAGATTGTAATAAATATTACACCAAGTTTATTTCTGAAATATGTTTGTGTTCAATTAAATTCCAGCAATTTATTTGACGATGTACTTTTTATTTGAGCTACAATTTACCACCAGAGTTCAACAGAATGAGTTAGATATATTTGGAATATAGATTGCTTCTTTTTGTCCATGAACTGACTTGAATATTAAAGGATGTTTGAGTTATAAATAGCCCCATTTCAGAGAAGACATTGTGACATGTCAAGTAGGAAAAGCACTGAAGAAAATACTAAAAGTAATGATTGATTTCCATTTAATGTAGCTGCTTCAGTTTCAGGGTCCTGGTGTTGTGCATTATCACTGTTGCTGTCCAGAGGCCTCTCTTCGTCATTCCAGTGGGGGAGGATGCATCCCATGGGGCCGTAGGTCTTGTCGAAGCGCAAGTGGAAGCCATTGGAGTTAATCTCAGGACAGTCGGTGACTTTAAACACAGATTTGAAGCCGATGCCCTTTTGACCTATGATGAGGAGAGCAATCGGGATCATTAATTGGAAACATTGACCATTTTCATGTTATGTATATGCGACAGTGTTTTGGCTGAGAGAGAGAGAATATGGGTGGTGGGGACCCTCCAGAACCTGAGCTGCAGTGAGCAAACACTGTCTGTCTGGGAGTCTTTGTTTCACCAGTCCTCTTAAAAAAGTGGCATATTTTATTTTAAGAGAGCACGGTAAATTTACAATAGATCACTTTTCAACTCCTCCACTGGCTTTACTAAGTGACATTTTTGTTGCTGATGTAAAGACTGATTGCATTCCATATTTTCTCAGAGCTTTCTACTCGCAACTTATTCAGACCATCAGGGAAAAAGCAACAAATGGATTAAAATTTGTTATATTGAAATTTATTCCCATGCTAATCAGAGAAATCCCAGTCCCTGGCTCCTCTGCCAAGAGCACGGGGTCTCTCCCTCTCTCCTCACGTTTAGGCAACAAACCTACTTAAGAAAACTAGAATGTTTCAGGTGAAAATAAACCCCTTACATAACACCTTACCTACAAACAAAGATGGTATCCTACGTTGGTTGTGCAATTATTGACGCACTTCCTTTGTAACTTAAATGGAGCCTTCATTTCCTTCAGATTTTATTGATTGGCAGAATTGCATATCAAAGCAAGGCTTGTTGGAACCAATCAAAATCAGATCGGAGATCTCAACTACATTTTTCTATCATCTTTCCGAAACCTTTATGAAACACAACATAAACCATTCCAATCTGTAACACCCTGTTCTGTTTCTCCTGTGTTATGTTTCTCCTGTGTTCCGTGTCTCCTATGTCTCCTCTGTGTCTTCTCTGTCTTAATTGTTTAATTCCCTGCACCTGCCCTCAGACACTCTTGTCTCGTTACTGTCTGATGTCGTACACCTGTTTCCCCCCCTATATATTGTGTCAGTCTTTCCCTTTGTCTGCTGTCGGATTGTCGTCTATATTCCGTGTCCTTTTCCTGTCGTCCTGTCCGTGCTCCTGGTTCTGCCTGCCGGCTTATATTTTGAGCGTCTTTCTTTAAAAAAAACATATTAATTATGTCAAACTCGGCGTAAATGATCATGTCAACACATTTCCATGACTTTTACAACATTTTTATGATTTAAGTTTTTTCCATTACTTTTCCAGGCCTGTAAATTACCATTTTAAAATTCCATGACTTTTCCAGGTTTACCATGACCGTACCAACCCTGTCAAAGTGACCTTTACAAAACATAAAACATACATTGAACTTAAAAAATGATATAGGCTTTTATAAGTTCTTTAAACTGCTCACTCACTGTAAAGTTGAGTTGCTAATTGGTTAACTAATGTAATATTAATGGAAAACAACATCACCAAAATGATCACCCTGACAAAATGTTTCTCTCATACCTCCACGGTACAAAAACAGAAGTCTTGATGAATTGAGGTAAATTGGGGAGGCAATAAACAACAACAAAATGTACGACTTGATAGATTCTGAAAGCGGCAGTCTGCCAGCTTTGAATTTAAGTGAAGATGAGTATCTTGAGGAGGACATATCCATCATATCAGTCGTACAGTGTCCTTCAAGTCTCATTTATCCAGTTGTGCTCCTGAACACATGCATCTTTGCTAAAATCAGGCTATTAAAAACACTTCATGTTTTCATCCAGACGAGGATGCAAACTGCTTGTTTTAGCGAAGATGCATGTCGATTAGATTATATTCAACTTTATTCTCATCACACAGAGTACAAGTACTGGGGCAACGAAATGCAGTTAGCATCCAACCAGAAGTGCAAAGCAGAAGAGTGCAGAGTATGTGCAAAATGGTATTATAAATATAGATAAATAGGATACAGTATGAACCGTAACATGAGCAGCAGTAATGGTGGTTTGTGCAGATGGGATACAGATATATGTAGAGTGCAGGTGAAGTACAGGTTAAGGTGGCAGTAGAAGTTGGTTATAAATGAGGTAGGAGACATGATACGATGAATATGAATATGGACAATTATAAATAAGTGGATATAGACAAATGAACAATGTAGTGCAAATGATCAGTGGCTGGAGGGAGGTGTGTGGCAGTCAGGCCAAGGTAGAGGGGGGAATAGTCACTGTAGGAGGGAGTGTGAGGGGGTAGCCGCGGGGTGCTATCACCGTGGTGCAGAGTTCAGCAGGATGACAGCCGCAGGGAAGAAGCTGTTCCTAAAGCTGCTGGTCCGGGAACGGAGGGCCCTGTAGCGCCTCCCTCAGGGGAGGAGGGCATACAGTCTGTGGTTGGGATGGGAGCTGTCCCTCGATGCTGCGCGCTTTCCGCAGGCATCTTTTGTGCTGGACAGCCTCGATGGTGGGGCGTAGGGAACCAGTGATGCGTTGGGCAGTCTTCACGACCCTCGTCTACAGTGTTGTGCGGTCCGCAACAGAGCAGCAGCCATACCAGACTGAGATGCAGTTGGTGGGGTTGGGTACCGAAATACAATCGGTGCCACCCGGACCGAAACGAAACGCACATTTCGGTGCTTCCTTTTCCGTGCCTGAGCCGATTGAAATTGAAAAAAACTATTGTTTTGAACTTCTCTGGTGACTCCGCCCTGTCAGCAGGTTACGATAGCCTATCATTTCACATTGAAAGCGGAGGCATGCACCGTGTGTGACTCCGTGAGCCCTGCTGCGGAGCACATCAGTGTCAGTCTGGGTGCGATGGGGAGACGGTCCCCCTGAACACGAGGAGACCAATGATGACAAGAGCAGCCTGAACTCAGATTAGTAACGTTGATTGCAAGTCTTGCATTCATAAAAGTAGGCCAGCAAATAATAAATTAGCCATTGGGGGAGTTAGCTAGATTGTAGCTCGCGCTAGCTATGAGCTAGCGCGAGCTACGAGCGCGACAGTCTGATATCCGTTTTGTGTCAGTGCTCCCTGAGAACGGCTTTTACATGGAATGTGGCCGAAGAGGTTTTAAATGTCGTCATTGTCAACCGTCGTTTTGTGATTTATTTTTAAAGTACCGGTTAGGCACTGGTATCGTTTTAGAAGTACCGGTTTAGCACCTGTATCGAAAAAAATTCAAACGATACCCATCCCTATTGGTGAGGATGCTCTCAATAGTGCAGTGGTCTAAGTTCACCAGAATCTGAGGAGAAAGATGGGCCATCTTCAATCTCCTCAGGAAGAGGAGACGCTGGTGAGCCTTGACTAAAGTTGCGGTCCTCGGAGATGTGGACACCCAGGAATTTAAAGCTGGCGACTGATCAGTTTGGAGGGGATGATGGTGTTAAATGCAGAGCTGTAGTCTATGAACAGCAGTCTCACGTAGGTGTTACTGTTGTCCAGGTGGGAAAGGGCAGATTGTAGTGCTGTGGAGATGGCATCCTCCGTGCTCCGATTCTGGCGGTAGGCGAATTGGAGGGGGGTCCAGTGTGGGTGGGAGACATGTTTTGATATGAGCCATGACCAGCCTCTCGAAGCACTTCATGATGGTTGGAGTGAGTGCAACTGGGCGAAAGTCATTAAGGCTCGCTGCCTTGGAGTGCTTTGGCACTGGCACGATGGAGGTGGTTTTGAAGCCTGTGGGGAAAGCTGCTTGGGCCAGTGACAGGTTGAAGTAGTAGTAGTGATCGTGATCAATCATATTCCCAATGTTTTGGATTCTTTGTTGGATGCATTTGAGAAAAACAGTTTTCTTCAACAATCCAAAGTGGGGGAGTAATATACGTTACAGAAAAAAAACTCAAACTTTATTGCAATCATCCTTTGACCTTTTCTTTTAATTCATCCTTGGCCTTCAGGAGGATAGGGTACAGTAACAGTTGGGTAACCGAACAAAGGAATAATAAGTCTAAACAGAAGCGCACTGTGCACCACCAAACCTCCCTACTCATAGACACATCCGCTGAGAAACCCACGTGAAGATAGTGAAGCCACGGTCCACAGTTAAATGCATTCCAGGAGCCGGAGCGGACGACATTGAGTCTTGTTTAAAACTGCTGGCCAAAGATAAACGTAAATTAAGTAAGATTATAATACACGCCGGTGGTAATGACTCCCGACTACCCCGGTCGGAGATCACTAATCTGTGCGCTTATGCCAAGAACGAAGAGGTTTTTAATGTCGTCAGTCAATCGTCGTTTTGTGATTTTTAATTTTTTTAAAGTATCGGTTCAGGCACCGGTATCGGAAAACCCCCCAAACGATACCCATCCCTATTCGTGAGGATACAGTAAGATTATCATACACGCCAGTGGTAATGACTCCCGACTACGCCGGTCGGAGGTCACTAAAGTTAATGTGAAATCTGTGTGTGCTTATGCCAAGACCATGTCGGACACCGTAGTTTTCTCTGGTCCTTTCCCCAATGTGATCTGGCTGTCGAGGTGGTGCCCAGCGAACGATGTGGGCTACGTAGACAACTGGAAGACTTTCTGGGGGAAACCTCATCTCATGGGGAGAGACGGAATTCATCCCACTTTGGATGGAGCGCGTCTGTGATCATGACCAAGTTGATCACCGGACTTAATCCATCACAACCCAGGGTTCAGATCAGGAAGCAGGAGCAGAGTTGTAGTCCCTTCTCTGCTCTTCCATTGGAGCAGTTACCCACCCACAACTCCATAGAGCAGGGGTCCCCAAACTTTTTCCTAAGAGGGCCACATAACGTTTGTCTTGTCTGCTGGAGGGCCAGCCGGGGAGGGGGGGTGCTAGTGAGAATGTGCTCACCTGTGTGCGCGCATCACGGCTGAGCGATGCGCGCGCCACTCGAAGTGAGTGCTGCGCGTGCAGACAGCATTTAACGGAGCGAAGCAGCGCGTGCGCTCTGATCGCTCTTTTAATGAAGTATCGATACTAAAAATATGCTAAATCACATCGTTTTTAACGTACGGGTACTTTGTTAGTATCGCTACACCGTGCAGCGTGACAGCAGCAGATGTAGCGGACTAACATTCAAGCTAACCTAACTTCCCAAACGCTGTGGACATCTGAACGCTGATTGGCCGAGACGCGACACGTCCCATCAAAGATGTTCTATTGCGAAGAGCACCACTCCACATTTTCTCCGCGTCTCACTGCAATCTCAACGGCAGCGGGCCAGGTGAAAAAAATAATAAATCGGAACGCGTCTCTGGTATTGTTCAGGGGGCCGGATCCGGCCCGCGGGCCATAGTTTGGGGACCACGTCCCATTAATTCAAAAGTAAGCAGACGAAGAGTCGTACAAAATAACCTCATAAAAGTTAACGCCACTATTTCAACAGTGCAACACAACAGGAGAATTCAATGTGGACTCCTAAATATTAGATCACTGTATTAGTAAATGATTTAATATCAGATAATCACATTGATTTATGTTGTTTTACTGAAACCTGGCTGAGTCATGAAGAATATGTCAGCCTAAATGAATCTACTCCTCCAAGTCATATTAATACTCACATTCCTCGAGGCACCGGCCGAGGAGGTGGAGTGGCAGCAGTCTTTGACTCCAGCCTATTAATAAATCTTTAGCCTAAATTAAACTACATCTCATTTGAAAGCGTTGTTGTTAGTCTTTCATCCAACCGGGAAATATTTGAGATACTGTATCGGAAACCAGGTCCATTTTCAGAATATATTTCTGAATTTCTATCAAGTTTAGTCCTTACAACTGATAGTTATTGAAGGAGATTTTAATATTCATGTGGATGTTGATAATCAATCAAACTTTTATTACAGACTCAAGGTCCAGATAGTACAAAATATAAAATACATACAAAACCACCACTTTCATGAAAACAGTTTGAGCCGATGTTCGACCAACTAACTTTGTGGTCAATGGACGATACGCTCTACCGACTGAGTCACGGCCACCAATGGCCATAGAGACATAACTATGTATTGCCATCTTTATGGGAGTACCGTATTTTCCGCACTATAGGGTGCACTGGATTATTAGGCGCACTGTCAATGAATGGACTATTTTAAAAAATCTTTTTTCATATATAAAGCGCACCAGACTATAAGGCGCATGAAACAAAACAGTCAAACATTAATGAGCGTATTCACAATAACAGGGCTCTCAAGTTTTGAAGACAGGTAAGAGTGACATATCTATCACCCCCAGAACGAAACTTTCGGATATCAGTCGCGCGCAATTCCAGGATGCTTTATTTTCATTGGTTGCTGGATTAAATCTTACCCAGATACAACGGATACATTTTTTTCTGATTGGCTATTGTGTAGCCCATTTCTTTTTTTTGATTGGCTGATAAGTGGCACCTCACAGCAGAACTCCAGGGGAGCGCTTGATTCCTCCATGGTGAGGGCAGCGCGGCTCATGTTTGCGTGCTGCGGCACATTAAAACATTAAATAGCCGACAGTTTTTTTTCAGCGTGATAAATACGATGTGTGGCGGGAGTGCGTGACTAAAGACGCTCAATGCGTGACACTTGAGAGCCCTGCAATAACTCCCAACCTTGTTCAATTGTAACACGCCAAAAAAACAGTCCCTGTGGCGCATACATCAAAGGTGAGGGGAACCTCGTCCATGTTGGTGATGTGCTCTGGCCGGATCTTCTTTTCAGTGATCTTGTTTTTGCAGTATGCGCGGAAAGCGGCCAGCTTTTCTTGGCAATCTTTTGGCAGTTCTTTAATGTTGAATTCTCTCGCAGCTGCTCTATTCCCATGTTCGTCTGCGTCGTAAGTCAGATTAGTTCATATGTGAGGCAGAAACACTATATCCTGCATTCATACCTTCGCTGGCGAGGGAGGTGGTGGGTTTGTCCTCCTTCTTAGTTTGTTCTGTGGTGTTGGATGACATGTCTTTGGGCACCAGGTCCAGTGGAACGGCCAGTGAGCCTCCACAGATGGCCAGCTGAAACAGAGGCTGTGTCTACTACCGGACACTTTACGAAGTACACTGCAATACAGTGCACTGACATCTGCAGTGCACTCCGTGGCTGATAAGTGCTGTATCAAATGGAACACTTACGTTCACCACTTGGCGGAAGTGACGGACGCAAATCTGTTCACGGCACCCGCGAAATTAAGCCGGGAGTGACGTACGCAAATCTGCTTGCGATACCCTTACCCTTAAACTAACTAAATGAATGCACTTCTTGCCCTCTTTGTGTCCCTTGTTTACCCCTTTCTCCACCCCATGTGGAAACTGCGATACCTCCACAATCGCGGCAGGAGCCTCCGTGGTCTACCGCTTGTGCTACCGTAGCCATCTCGTCCGCCATTGTTTTAGAAATAAAATGAAAAGCTGGCGAAAGGGCTCCTCCTCTTCCGCTACGTAGCCAAGATGGCGGCCGTTTCGGGCGAGTAGTGTCCATCGTTTTACACTAAATTTTTTGCCCGTTTGCAGTGCACCATCCGGGTACTTTCAGTGCACTGAATGCTGCTGGTTTTGTCAGTGTGGCGCCTTTAGCACTGAAAGTCAGTGCTCGAAGTGCTCAAGTGTCCGGTAGTAGACACAGCCAGAGCCTTTGTCAGCCAGTTAGACAGGGCAGGGCTGGTGGCGCCGACGGGCCCCGGGGAACAGGGGTCGCCGAGTTGCGGGGATCAGCCGTAGCGCCGGCTGGTTGTTGAGGGCCTCCAGGAACTGGCGGTTCTCCTCAGCCTGTCCCTGCCGCATCGCTTTGATCCGGGCCAGCATCTGCCCCAAGCTGCTAAATGGCTGGTCTGGCTCCATCACTTCCAGGTTCCAGGTGCTTTTTTTTCCCCCGGGGGCCCCACGTTGGGCTCCACTGTAACAGCTTCCGGGCCGTTACTCGTGGGTTTCCCCCAAAAGCACCAAGGATCAGCCACGAACAACGAGGTTCCGTTCGATGACATACAACACACAGCAGACGCAAGCCTGCGCCTCTGCTCACTTTCTTCCTCCCCTTCACTCTCAACTGAGAGCTTTTACGAGGGCGGCGTTGGCTGCTGACTGATTGCCAATCAGCCAGCAGCCGAGGCCAAATTGGAGACAGCTGCCACAGTTATCTTCATTAAAAAATGTCTACTGTGTTTGATAAGTTGGATACATTATTTCAGAACGTGTACAAGGAGACGTCTGTGATAAAGAGTTAACCCAAAGATATAATGTTGAGCTAACCAGTATTCATAGTCTAAAATTAACCTTTTACTTTAATGATCAAGAAGAAGAAACACTTAATGGTTCCCCATGGGTGATCATTTTCACATTACGCACATTACACACACATTCACAAACAAGACATATGCAGATGAATTGAGTGATGTTAGAGCATTGGGGCTGGACAAGCATCCGGTTCTGTTTTAGGACTAGGTCTTACGATCCCTGGTTGATTTGCACTCCTGAGATGTGAAGTGGGTTGACGCAGACATGCAAGGTGTTTCCGGGTAAGAGTCATGATGCTGTCTGTGGGACAAAAAGGTTAAACGCCTCATTGGAGTCATCAGGTGGGTTAGGGTTAGACCTCACCGATCTCCCGCACTCCGATTGGTTCTCCAACATCCTCTGGAGAACCGGCTTGACTCTGAACCATAAATCTAACATCTACAGAAAATAAGTCGCAGCATTTCAAATCAAAATGTAAGTTTACGTGAAACAATGCACACCATTACAAAGGTTGAGTTTTACTTCAAATTTAATGCAAAGTCATAAAAATATAAACATTTCAACACATACAAACACAAGGAAACAGATTAAATTTAAACAGTTTGAACAGTGAACAACTTTGAACAAGTTTTTTAAATTTATAATTTGGATTTTTGAAACAATGTTCTCGGTGAATGTGATCTTCATTTCGTGGGGGGTCAATCAGCTGGTCCTCCACTTCCATAATTCGGACGGTACGCCTGTCTTCAAGCAGCATGTTGAGGATGCCAGGCTCGCC
The DNA here is from genome assembly GCF_029220125.1 of Pseudoliparis swirei. Taxonomy (NCBI): domain Eukaryota; kingdom Metazoa; phylum Chordata; class Actinopteri; order Perciformes; family Liparidae; genus Pseudoliparis; species Pseudoliparis swirei. The sequence continues at coordinate 7,347,458 of NC_079391.1, forward strand.
CTCCACATCCATCACGCCGATTGCCCCGACGACGTCATGAGTTGACCTCCTGTAGAGAGAAACATATACAGGTACATTCTGTTAGATATCATCCCTCTGTCACCTATTGCCAAAACATCAACTGTACAACTCCTATACCCTTTTGTATTAATCCAAATAAACTATCCTTATAACATCTTTATTTTGTTCCATTCTTCATATTTGTTTTTGTATTGTCACTTAAGATCTATTTTTTTATTCAAATGAACGTCTATTCCAACAATATAAAAATATATAAATATATTTTAAAATAAATAAATACAAAAGCAACAACCAAGTAGGCCTACTTACTTCAACCCCTGAAAAGGGGCTGGACTGAAGCTGCACTCCGTAGTCGAAGCTGGTGGCTTTTAAGTGGGACACCTGGACAGTTGTCCCAACCTGAAGCTTCATCTCCACGGCGGCCTCCCTCCAGAGACAAACTGCTATCTGTGTTTCTCCCTGTGAGGTAAAATAATATTTTAAATCTATGTCTGTATTTCTTTCCCTCCCTCCGTCTGTCGGTCTGTCACCCTTATCTGTCTGTCTGTGTCTATCTCTCTCTCCATATAAAGCCGAGTGCTCACCTGCTGCAGCTTCACGTTGCAGAGTGGGAATTCTTCTCTCCCCTTGGTGATTTTTTTTACTGTGGACAGCTGAGCAAGATGGATGTGTGGGTTAATTCATTATGTTATGTTCTTATTTATACTACTATAATCGAGAAATTAACTTACTTCAACCACTACCCCCTGCACGGTTACGAACCCCTCGGCATCCCTGCAGGTGCTGAGGGGGGTCAGTGGTGAGAGGGGACGGAGTAGAGCCTCAGCTTGCTCTTTCAATTCTCTTGATATTTCTATAGGAGCACTCCTAAGGAACATTGTCTCCTTAGTTACTTACATTGAGGTAGAAAGGGGGAGACTGCCCTCTCAAGGAATGTCCCCTGACCATATAATGGCCGCCCTCTTTATTTATTTGCAAATTCTTCATAGACGGTGAATTTATTCACCGTCTTTCCGTCAGATATGCATGCTATTCTATTTTTTTTGGTGGTCACTGGTGGCACCTGTGGGGTCGAACTGCCAAGTCAAAACCCTGCGCTGCTCCAACACACCTACAACACAGGTGGATAGGCGGGGGTCGGTAATACGGTGTGGGGCGCTTGGTCCACAGTAGGGTGTGTAATGCCATTCTGAAATAAAAGAATGAATACAAAGTGAATTAACCTCTTCCACTCCACCCCCATTTTCGAGCAAAAACGCCTAAAATGATCTGACGAAATTAAAATGGCTGTAGTTTCTGAACCCCTCTGAATAAATTTATCAATGAAGGCTTTCTAGAAAGATTACCCTTGTGATTACTTGTGAAAGTGTCAAAAATCCTTTAGGTCATACAGAAACAGAGCAGTGGGCCTTTGAAGTCAGTAAAAATGTAAGATTTTTGTCCCCCTAAAATATAAAAGTATATTTCAGTATAAATAAATGCCTGTGACTGTATCTGTACAGGAAAAGGACAGTATAGGTGTGTAACTGCACTAGTACTAAACACCTGCTTCAAATTTGAAGAGGATAGGACAAAGTATGACAATCCTACATTGTTTTTCATGAAAAGATCCAGGCGGAGCTCCAAAAAGGACATTTGCAGACTCCAAATGCTCACATGGTACCCAAATGATATTATAAGACACTGAAGGTGTTTTCCTTCACATGTTGATATGTTTCAACATATACCAATGTAAAGAACTCATATCACTGCAAAATATAACTTTTACTCCAAGTAGAGCAGATGTATTGCTAAATAATATATACATATAAATATATACTACATATATATCGATATATATACACACATAGTGACATATATATGTAGTATATATACGTATATAGTACATAATATATGTATGTATAAACATATATATTTCTATACATGAACATATATATTCTGTAAGGAGAAGACTGGCTGCGCTCACGTATTTCAGAGGAGTTCCGTTACGTGTGACTCAATTTGCATATGCAACACGTCGTTAGAAAGCCGTAAGTCTCCTCTAGAGGAGACGAAGGGATTGACAAGTCTAACCTAACTGCTACTAATAAAATGTAGTCAAACAAAAACGGAGCAAATCACCGTGTTCATGGCCCGGCAAAGACAGCGCGGTCTCCTGGCTTCAACACGTTACTGTCAGGGAAGACACAGCGCACCAAAAAAAAAGTTTTTTTGTACAACTTTTTACCTTTTCTGATTCCGCTAACTATTTGCTAACTTCCTCTCGTACTTCCGCTAATACCTCCGCTCATACATCTACTTAGAAAGTGTATTCTGTACGTTTTCTCCGTCGAAATGTTGCAAGACCCGACTTGCTGCATTTATCGCGACTTTAGACATTGTGTGTTTGGGCTCCTCTTGTGAAAAATTATTAAGAAATAAAAGAAAATGTATATGTTCTTTGCAAAGATGAGGATGTGTTGAATGCTGGGATACCAAACATGCCCATGTTTATTGACGTGGTCTGCGTGAGCAAGCCGTTTAAAGGGAAGGGGAGGGTCTTAAGGACGCCGGCGTCCTCAGTGGAGTGGAAGAGGTTAAAGAAGACGACAAAAAATTGGCCAGTTTTTTAAAAGAAATTCTGTAACGTCTCTTTTATATCTCAGTGGGTTGCCTCTTTAGCTTCTTATTAAAAACTAGTATTTCCTTAAAAAGGGCTTTCAGTTGACCTAAAAGAAGAGAGCGATGACCGCTATTTGGAAATAATGATTGCTGACTGAGATATGCTGCTCTAGCGTCATATTGACCACATACAGACAGGAGTATTAGCAGTCACACTCTTCTCCATCTTCTTGTCAGCGATGCTTGAGGCTTTTCGAGACATGGGGGATGGAGTCTACATTCAGTCACGGCAGAGTGCTGACCTCTTCAACGACCACAAAGATATTGGTGAGGGAGCTACTCTTTGCAGACGACAGTGCACTAGTTGCCCACTCAGCAGAAGAGATCCAGAGGATTGTAGACGCGTTTGCCACTGCATCAATAAAGTATGGACTGAAGATAAACATCAAAAAGACAGAAGTGCTGTTCCAGTCGAACTCTGCAACAACCAGGGAGGAACATATCATGGTCGATGGCACCACCCTGAACAATAATTCACTTACCTCGGCAGCACAATAGCAAGACAGGGTGTCTACAGGAATAAACAAGTGAAATTTAAGACTTTTTAAGACCACGTTTAAATAAAATTTAAGACCTAACTTGTGATCAGGCACGGCACTAATTTGGTTTAAATCCTATTTATCAGATCGATCTCAGTTTGTATTTGTAAACGATGACGCCTCGATAACCACCAACGTTAATCACGGAGTTCCACAAGGTTCTGTGCTTGGACCAATTTTATTTACCTTATACATGCTTCCTTTGGGCAATATTATCAGGAAACACTCCATAAACTTTCATTGTTATGCAGATGACACTCAACTATATTTATCGATAAAACCAGAGGAGAGCAACCAACTCTGTAAAATTCAAGCATGTCTTAAAGACATAAAAACATGGATGACCTGCAACTTCTTGATGTTAAACTCAGACAAAACCAAGTAATTTTAATCGGCCCTGAGCACCTCAGAGATCAATTATCTGGTGATGTGGATTCTGTAGACGGCATTGCCCTGGCATCCAACACCACTGTAAAGAATCTTGGCGTTATCTTTGATCGGGACTTGTCCTTTAACTCCCACGTAAAGCAAATCACAAGGACTGCATTCTTTCATCTCGTAATATTTCAAAAATCAGGCACATCTTGTCTCAAAAGATGCAGAAAAATTGGTTCACGTTCGTTACTTGAGACTGGATTACTGCAACTCCTTATTAGCAGGCTGCTCTAATAAATCTCTTAGGTCCCTCAGTTGATCCAGAATGCTGCAGCTCGTGTTCTCACTAAAACTAAGAAAAGAGATCACATCACTCCTGCACTAGCTGCTCTGCACTGGCTCCCAGTAAAATCAAGAATCACTTTTAAAATTCTTCTCTTAACCTACAAAGCCTTGATTGGTGATGCTCCATCATATCTTAAGGAGCTTGTCGTACCATATTGCCCACTAGAGAGCTACGCTCACTAAATGCGGGACTACTTGTAGTTCCTAGAGTCTTAAAAAGTAGAATGGGAGCCAGAGCCTTTAGTTATCAAGCTCCTCTTTTATGGAACCAGCTTCCAATTTCAGTCCGGGAGGCAGACACAGTCACCTCGTTTAAGAGTAGACTTAAGACCTTCCTCTTTGACAGAGCTTATAGTTAGGGCTGAATCAGGTTTGCCCTGGTCCAGCCCCTTGATATGCTGCTATAGGCTTATAGCTGCCGGGGACGTTTAGGATGCACTGAGTACCTATCTCCTCTTTTTCTCTCCTTAAGGATGAATTTTCATCGCTCAACCACACGTCACCAACTCTCCTTTCTGCCCGGAAGTCCTTTTGACTTTACGTCTCATGGGGTCATCGGACCCTATGAGACGGCATAGATCCTATCTGCCTGATGGATCGTCTGGGTCGTGGAATTCCTGCTCATGACTACGCCACTGTCCTGTTGAGACTCCGCCCTCCTCCTCCCCACCGCCATCTGCCTGATGGATCGTGGAGGTCTCCATCGTGGAATATGCCTACTATGAACTATTCATACACTCTGTCATATTCATTGAATGTATTTTAACTCTAAATCTGTCCTTCTGTACACATTACATCTATTGCATCTGTCCATCCTAGGAGAGGGATCCTCCTCTGTTGCTCTCCTCCAGGTTTCTTCCTTTTTCCCCTGAAGGGTTATTTGGGAGTTTTTCCTGGTCCGATGTGAGGTTTTGGGGCAGGGATGTCTATGTGTACAGATTGTAAAGCACTCCGAGACAAATTTGTAATTTGTGAAATTGGGCTATACAAATAAACTGAATTGAATTGAATTGATGGAAATACAAATCAAAAGTGGAAATATACATTTATCTAAACACACTGATGTTTGTTCAAAATGAACAGTATGGTGTAATGCGAAAGGATAACACAAAAATGTCATTGCTGTTGTAAATTATATTTATTAATACAACATTTTCAGAACATTTAGGTCCCATGAACAAATGCTTATAACATCAAGTAAATATATTTAAAAAAATACGAGCAACATAGTTCCTTTTGAACAAAAACATCTATAAAATAACATAAATAACATTTCCAGCTGCTTTTAAAATGCAAATACATTTACATAATAGAATGTATGTGTGTGTGTGAGTTCTCATGTCTCTGTGATGGATGTTTGTGCACAGGTTCATGTCTACTCCTGAGCTTTTGTGAATATACTAGGAAAACAATCCTCTTCAAACTATGAATACAAAAACTTCCAGTTGACATTTGGTCCATTCTCCTGAAAAAAAGAAAAAAAAGGCAGACATTAGCCAACAGTCACCACATCTCTTTATGACACCACCACTTCAGATTAATGTCAGACTGGATAAATATGAATGAAAACTATTTTTACAAATTAAGCAACGTGAGCCATCCCTTGAGCCTAGTGTATACTATGTAGACATATTGACAGGTAAACACCACTCTACTACCATTCAAAAACTATTTTTAATTAGTCTAATTCATGTGTAGTGCGCCTATGCATAGCTGTTATTAACTTGACACATGAGTAAAGCTTAACTATATGATACACATATATTTATGTTAGACTTTGAGATGCTGAAGTAGGTCCTGGCCGGTGTCATGGCCCATGAGCTCCATAGGATCCTGACTGGACGTGGTCATTCACCAATAGCGCACATGAAGTCCAGCTGTCTGCTCGCGGTGGTCTAGTCCAGAGTCTCGTGGAACAGAATGAAGAACGCACTGCAGCGTTGGACTTCGGTGATGAGCTCTTTGTTGCAAGGCGCTGGATTTCCTCCGGTGACCTCCAGCGTTGTAGCGTTGACGTCGTTGCGAGCGGTGGAGCAGGAGCTAGCCCCGCGGGCTGCTGGCGGCCTTCGCTAGTCTCTGTGCTTCTTGCTCTGCTCGTGAGATTCCACCGCTGGAAAGTCTCGCGACACATAACGCAACTTCAGAAGCATTTCACCGACCGTGACCAGAAACACTCGTTCTTTTCAAGCCGTTGTTGAACTTGCATCCTGCCATGTTTTCTAAACTAGCCGATGCTTCACGTTGTAGGGGATGGGACCGAATACGCGGTGCCCCTTTAAGAGAAGGGGCGTGGACCCGGTGACACCAGAGACACCGCAGAGCGACCGGAGCAAAATACGGACCTGGTGGAACAGATTGCCTCATATTCGTAATGACATGACACCCAAAAAAATTTAAGACCAATCCAATCTGAATTTAAGACTTTTTAAGGCCTTATTTTTAGGAAAAGCAATTTAAGACTTTTGAATGCCCCACGGACACCCTGCAAGAGAAGGCCGCATCGAAGCGGAGATACAAAGGAGGATGTCGAAGGCTAGCATGTGCTTTGGTCGCCTTCGCGAAGGACTCTGGAACAACCACCATGTGTCCACAAGAGTCAAAGGCAAAATATACCAAGCAATCGTACTTTCTACTCTGCTGTACGGGGCTGAGACATGGACAGTGTACAGGAGCCAAGTGAAGACGCTACACGCTTTTTATGATGAGACACCTGCGGTCGATCATGAACATCAAATGGCAAGACAGGGTAACTAATATGGAGATTCTCAAACGAGCAGGACTCCCTTCTATGGAAGACCTATCAGAAAGACTCTCTGCTGGACAGGACACCTTCTAAGAATGCTCAGCTACCGTCTGGAGAGACGCCGTGGCCGCCCTCGGCTCCGGTGTAAAGACACAATCAAGAGAAATCTGAAGAAAAGGGGAATTGAAACCAACTCGTGGACATCTCTTGCGCGACAGAGAGATGCATGGAGAGAGTCTGTAGGGTAGTACAACACATTGAAAGCAGTCTTTGTCGCTCTGCGACAGACAGCCATATGATATGAGATATGTTCTCTTCCCCCTCACCTTCTCTTTGGTGACTAGTTCTCCCTCTGCAGACATGCAGCTGTGGATAAAAGATACATTTATGCTATGCTATGTTTGAATACATGTTATATTTAGCTCATTGCAGAATTGTAACCGTATAGAAGAAGGTTAAATACTTCGGGCCAACTCGCCTGCACAATGGAGAAGTGCTGACGGTTTCGAAAGAACGCTCTCTGTCCCACTTCCTGTTTTTACCTAAAGCCGATCAATGACAGGAAGTGGACACATGACCGCGTACTTAACTAAAGCCGCTAAAAAACACATGACACACGAAGAAGGAATCGTGGACGTGAGCCGGTGTGAAACCCAGTTTAAATCCGGGTAGATGAACCAATCCCTATCAAGTGGGGAAGTGCGCTAAATTGGAGCCGTAACTTGACAATGCCCGCTGCTCCCATTTATCCTGGGGAATCGTAACACACTAAATGTAACTTGTGTAACAATATTACATGTATCGTTAAATTAAAAACTGCACTCAGCAGTCAAAATTAAGCATTATATATAACACTAACTAGCTAGTCATGAAGGATTATATTTGCTCTAATATAATGTGGAAAATAACAAACTCATCATGTCATTACATTTCTCTTCCATTAACAGCTCAGATGACACCGTAACGTGAATTAAGAATGGCCCACTTCTAACAAAAGCGATTGCATTAATATATTGTGCAATGTGGGGGACGTTATGAGCTTGGTCTCGTCGCCTGGCCGACAGCGCGAGACAAATGTAATTGTGGCAGCTGGGTGTGCTTATAGGCTTGGCTGCAGAGTGGGTGGAGTGGGGGTGTGGTTCAGGGAAAAGTGTCTGATTGTCATCAGCTGGCCTGCTTGGTAATCAGTCCAGCTGATGACAATCTGTGTTTGTGTACCTGCGAGTCTGTCTCTATAAAGGAGCTGGACAGACTGAAGACGTGGTTGGAGAGCAGAGACACAGGCTGTGTCTACTACTGGACACTACCCTGGGGGTGCGTGAGCTGCCTCTAGGGGGTGCGCGAGAGGAAAAATGTAATGGTGGTCTAATGGTGTAATAATTAATATTAAACATTCACAGGGCTCTCAAGTGTCATTTCGGTCTTAACTCTCTGAAGCTGTATATGAGGTATTTTGTAAACCTTACCGTTTCCAGTCAGTACTTTCCAGGATTTTTCTTTTTCTGCATCACTGAGAACACAATCTTCACACCATCTCTACACCATCTCTACAAAGGCCCTTTGAAAACACAGAGAACACAGAAAGTTATAATTTTCAAATGGAGACAATGAATTACAGCCACTGCAACCAAAGACGGAGAAGGTTTAAGGGGGACATAAGCGTCACCTACAACGCCCCACACCCTGACGATAGCAGGACGTTTTGGCATATGAGTGTCAATTCTGGGCCCCAGAACTATAATCCCTACAGAGGGGGTCCCTTTAGACCCGATCAAGCACAAAGGGCAGTTATCAGGGATAGGAAGGCTCAAGCAGAAGATGCGGCAAAGAAAGCTCTTGAGGGTAACAAACCCTGTGGGGTGTTGAAAGACTCAGAAACCCCCAGTCAGGTCCCAGAACCCATAAAGGATGTTGAAGAGGAGGTAGACGAGGGCACCAGCCAGCTCCTCTTGATGAAAGAGAATGCACTTCTAAGAGGTAGAGTGGAGCTTTTAGAAAAGGAGGCCAAACAAAATGAGGCTCTCCAGAAGGAGTCTTGTCTCAAGAATGTTGAAAAGATCAAGGAAAACAGAATTTCCACTCTCTGCAGCAAGAACAGGGTTCATCAGTCTGCAGAGGTCAATTCTCCCCGGACACAAAATAACCAAACCTCCTGGAGGAAACAGTGCATGGTGCAGGAGGCGCCCACCACAAGTAGCTCAGGGAGCTCGTGGGGGTGAACAAGCTGGTAGACAGGCTACCCGGCCGAGAATTGAGCCCACTAAACCACAAAGGATACCTCACCAGTGCAAAGGAAGAACCATCCCCACTGAGGCCCCAGAACCCATAAAGGACGTCGAAGAGGAGGTAGACGAGGGCACCAGCCAGCTCCTCTCCAAAGAGAATGCGATTCTGAGAGGTCAAGTGGAGCTTTTAGAAACGGATGCCAAACTAAATGAGGCTCTCCAGAAGGAGTCTCGCCTCAAGAAAGTTGAAGAGATCAGTGACCTAGAGCTTCAACTCGAATTGAAGATGGTCACTTAAGCTGAGACCGACCACAAATTAAAGCAGTTGGAGGAGGCCCTTCAGCTGCAAAAGGAGAGCCAGTGGGAGCTCGAAATCAACCTGACCCAGACCCTTCTGTTACTGAGGAAGAGCCAGGAAGACGCAGAAATGAACTTGGCTCACCAAAGAGAGACGAGCAATCAGCTGCAGGCTGCGCTGACCGAGTCATTGACTCAATCCAACAGTCAACAGCTCCAGTGGCAAGAAGAAAAGGGCCATCTTCTCCAGGCCATGAGCGAAATCAAAAGCAGCCTGGAGGAGATAAGAGTGGTCCAAAAGCCCAAAAAACTCTCTTTGCGGAAAAGAATCGTTCAGTTCTTCAGGCGAGCTGGAGGACAATAAACACGCTCGCCTTCCTGTGACGTGTGGAGTTTGCACATTCCATATTTAAGTTGGGTTTTTTACTCCGGTTGATCCGGTTCTCCCAACATAAAATATTTCAATGGAAACATTTCACAGGCGCACGGGGGTCGCGTGAACCGGCTAGATGCCGGCTCACACACGTAGTGTTCAGGTAACACTACGTGGGCCCAGAAGCAGAACGCACAGCCACGACTAAAGCTTTAAACAAGCCGCGTGAACCGGCTAGATGCCGGCTCACACACGTAGTGTTCAGGTAACACTACGTGGGCCCAGAAGCAGAACGCACAACCACGACTAAAGCTTTAAACAAGCCGCGTGAGCCGGCATCTAGCGGCTGAGAATGGAGGTTTTAGAAATGGAGGCCAAACTAAATGGCATGGGGACGGGGCACAGGACTCTGGGGGGGTGACGGGACACGGGGAGCTGAAGTCGGCCGGGGGGGGGGGGGGGGGGAGACCGACCGACACGAACACCGAGTGTTCTGGTAACACAACATGGACCCAAAAGCAGAACTCACAACCACGGTTAAAGCCTTAAACAAAACAAGGGTTTATTAAGAAAAATATACAGCTGTTAAGGAGAAAATGGAGCTGGATTGGACACACACTACGAAGAAACACAAACGAAATAACAAAACAGGCACTGGTTTACTGGGATGCGGTTCGATACCCTGAAGTGTCGGAGAAGAACTTATTGTATTTCAATGAGTTCTTATTATTCTATTTTAGGAATGTTGCCCTTTTGGGGGCTTTATATAAGATGAGGATTTGGTTCAAGCAGCTTTCCAAATATGTCACTGAGATCATCAGAAATTATTCGGCAATAAAGAACAGATTCATGGCTAAGCAGAGCACAAAAGTTCTTGAAGGATTTGTTCAGGCCCAAAAAAGGAAATTGGTTTATGAATGACTTTAGATTAGATTAGTTTAGATAAGATAATCCTTTATTAATGCCACAGTGGGGAAATCGCAGGATCACAGCAGCGGGTTAGATTAGATTAGGATTAGAGCATTAATAAAAAATAAAACAAAACACAATACCAATACTAAATACTAATACTAAAATACTATTAACCATATTAACCATATTTTAACCAATTTAACCATATCATATATAATGACAATGTTTATCTGTTGTAGCTCTGGCTGGTAGAAGGACGAGGAGCCAGGCGGCTGAAACTGGGGCTCGACCTCCCATGTAGCCCCAAAAAGACAAAAGGCACTGGTAACGGTACTCCTGGTTTACTGGGATGGGGTTCGATACCCTGAAGTGTCGGAGAATAACCTATTGTATTGCAATGAGTTCTTATTATTCTATCTTAGGAATGTTGCCCTTTTGGGGGCTTTATCATATCCAAAAAGTTGTTCAATTTGACTTGCATATCAGGACTGGCGAAAAACAGCCAACTGTTTCTCTCATCTAGATATTAAAGAGTAGTTTGAAATCAGGACTGGAATGTGATGGATCAAGTTTAACAATATGTCATGGCAAGAAGTTTAACCAAAGTTTAACAAATGTAGCATAGAACCACATAGAACCTGAGGAGGTTCTGTATGAGGTTATATGTGAGGAGGTTCTGTGTGAGGAAAAGTCACTCGCACCCCCCCCCCGGCAACAACTCCGTTGCGTTTTTTTTTTACGGTGTGGGGGATGTGCAATCCACATACACACCATATGGAAATAAAACATGACAAATCTGTACATGTTTGTCCCTAGATTCGAATTAGTTTTAAGAATTATCCACTGAAATGATAGGCATCATTTGCTTGAATTCACATAGTAATAGGCCTGCTTTGACTGACTACTTTTATACACATCTCTGTTGTGGTGAAGTTTACCCTGATACAGGAATCAATTAGCAATTGAACACACAGGCATATTAATTATTGTTACAAACATGCATCAATTCTAATATAAATCAGAAAATGCAATAAAAGACTACAAAACCTCAATGACAACATTTTATTGATAAAATGACTTGCATATTAATATAATCTTCCCTTCCCCTCCCCACACTCTACAGCAGCCACCCAGTCCCAGGCGGCGCTGCCGTATCAATGTTGCAATGCCACTGCTGGCGTTGTATTTTGATGGCCAGTGACATGAGGGTGGACTTCAGGCTCACCCGTGTCATTCAACGCCCTCATGGCTGTGCTGGGCACTGACTGTGACCACGGTTGGGGCACCGAGATCTCCTGTCTAGTTGTTATTTTTTGGCTTGCCAGCACCACCTCCTATCGGGTGGTGGCCAGGATGAGTGGGCACACCGCTGTCCGCCACCCTACAGGAGAGGAACTCCCACGCCTAGGTGCCCGCTTCGCCCGTCTAGCTGGGTCGGCAGCCTTCAGCAGAGTGGTGGGGGCTATTGATGGCTGCCACGTCAGAGTGAAGCCCCCAGCGGAGGATGCTGCCTGCTATTTTAACAGGAAGCTTTTTCACTCCATCCAGCTGCAGGCCATCTGTGATGATAAATGCAAATTCATAGATGTGTGTGTGGGCTACCCAGGCTCAGTGCATGATGCCAGGGTCCTGAAAAACAGCCCCATCTTCTATGAGCAGTCATACCCTCCACCAGAATACTGTATCCTTGGGGATGGTGGCTACCCCTGCCTGTCATGACCCCCTTCAGGCAGCCTGTCCGCAACCACCTCCAAGCACGCTACAACTGCTGTCTGTCAAAGGCGAGGTGTGTTGTGGAGAGGTCCTTCGGGATACTGAAGACGCGATGGCGGTCCATCTTCTTAAAGGCCTTGGAGGTGGATGTGAGGTTTGTGCCAGAGGTCATTTTCTGCTGCACTGTGCTCCACAACATCTGCCTCACCAACGGTGACCTGCTGGAGCCAGATGCAGATGTCGGGAGGGCAGCAGAGGAACAACCAGAACCAGCACCTCCAGGAAACGTCTCTGGGGCAGAAAACATAACTAGGATAGCCATTCAGTGCTATGTCCCAGACCACGATTACATTTAAATTAATGCATTAAATATTAATAGGGGGTTCTGAACACCAGAATTCCCCTATAATTGGCAAACAATTTATGAGTCTGTAATATTTCACCATCACCATTTCACTTGTTAACCAAATTATTTTGTCAATATGCCTCTAAAATTCCACAAGACTACCCACAAAAACCTTGAACCCTTTACTTTTCGGATGTATGCAGTTTAAAACTAAAATATAAGAAGCATTTTATAAGAAGAATAGAACTAATCTCTTGCACATTTCAGTTTGAGCTCCTAACAGCCCCCGCCCATTAGCAAATGACAGCTACTTATATGACACGGGTATGGTAATTCAGTGATCACTATTGACTTCCCAGAAGAGTAAAACAGGCCTCAGCCCCCGACGGGTTAAGTGTTAGTAAAGAGACATGTACATAAATCGGAAGAAAACAGGCTTTATTAGAATTTGTTCGTAGACATTTTTTCTAAAAGCGCAAGGAGGCGCTCCTCTCTGGCGGCTGCCTCCCTCTCTCGCCGCTCCTCTCTTGCTGCTGTCTCCCTCCCTCTGGCGGCTGCCTCTCTCTCTCGCCGCTCCTCACTCTCCCTGAGAAAATTGAATCTCCTCTCCTCCATAGCAACCATCTCTCTGTGGCGAGACTCTTCCCTCTCCAGGGCCTCTCGATGTCGCCGCTCCTCTCTCTCAGCCTCTCTCACCCTGGCCTCCTCTGCTCGGCTTTCCATCTCCATCCACGCCTCGGAGAACCTCCTATCATTCTGTTGAATGAGCTCGGCAACCTCCACAGTGTCTACCCTCCGTCTTTTCGGGGTTGACACTGTGGAGGAAGCTCCGCTTTCATTCCTGACCACAGGGAGGGGTGTGACCACAGCGGGTGGGGGGGTCCCTGCCACTTCCCGGCTGGATGAGGCAAAGAGGACTGGAGGAGTCACAGACGGCCTGGCCCCCAGTGCCTCATCCATAAGGGCATACCACTTCCAAGAAGCAGCAGTGACCCCACCCCCCTCTGTGCTCACACCCGTCCGGGGTTTCTTGAGCTCCTGCGGATGAAAAGACAGCCAAACTGGAGTTGCACATCATTGCGCCTTCAACTGGTCTGGTAATTAGTTATTGAACTGAAGGCTGACCATACGATTACTTTACATTACTTTGAGCACAATACATAGATAAGAACAAGATTAACAACAATCACCATAATCATAATATATTGCATCCATGTACATGTACACTGCATGTAAATACTCACTAGCCATGCCATCTCTACATTGTGCAAGTGTGTTACTCTACAGGGGCAAAGTTATGATCAAGAAAGATATTTTATTGGACTAGGCTTTGTTGGACACTTGGCTTAATCTGACCTTATATTTGTGAACCAGGTTCTCCCACCTCTTTTTCACAAGCTTGGGATCCAAGCTCCCAAGCCCTCTCTCCTTTATGAAGACCCTGGTGGAAATATATGCTGCTTTAACATCTCGCCTCAACCACATCCCTGACACAGTAATGACCACATTGATCATTGCAAGGTTAGCAACTAAGGCAACCATTTAGAATAAAGTCCTATTAGCTACCGTATGAGTAATTGTACTTACTCAAATCCAGTCACGGAGGCGTTCCTCTTCCCCGTGAAGAGGGATTTATTACTACACCGCCACGGGATTAAGGCCCTCGTGTCCTCGTCTGTCCCTAGACATGTGAAATACCACGACATTAAAAAAAACACTGACGATTGAAAGCTACAATTATTTCAAGAAGGACAAGCTTAGATTGCTATCGTAACTGTATTAATATTCGGGCGGCGTGTGGGCAAACGTTTGCGGTGTCATGTTAACCCGTTATTAAACTGATCATATCCATTGTTAATCCATTATTAAAATTGCTATTTCGATTGTTTAACAGAACAGCCGTTGTTTAACACTGTCCGATGACTGACATAGCTATCTGTCGTCGGACTTGCCGCTGGAGCAAGCGCCTGGAGCCCGCCACCTACCCCCGCTCGTCAAGCGAAGAGTGTCCGATAAAAGTGCACCTTCGTCGGACTGGCAAGAGGACCCAGCTAGCTTATCATAACTGCCATGCAGATCCAATGGCATCTAATGCTACCTAGGTATGCTAACTGTCGGTATACATCATATACATCGTTAACTCCACCAAATACTCATGTCGCTGGCTTTAATCTGAGAATGGCATGTTAGTAGTACATTTTAATACCAGTAAATGTTTAATTACCGCTGATACTTACATGTACGGTCTGTCACTCCGTGGTCTACCGCTTGCGCTACCGTTGCCATCTCGTCCGCCATTGTTTTAGAAATAAAATGAAAAGCTGGCAAAAGGGCTCCTCCTCTTCCGCTACGTCACTGTGGCAGCTGTCCCCAATCTGGCCTCGGCTGCTGGCTAGTTGACAATCAGTCAGCTGCTCTGACTAATTGGCAATCAGTCAGCAGCCGCTTGTATAAAAGGGCAGCAGAGCTGGAGGGACGGGAGAGTGAGCAGAGGCGTAGTGTTGCGGTCTGCTCGGTGTGTGTGTGAGACCAAATAAACATGTCTTTCAACCAAACTTCGTGGTTCCGGGCTGATCCTTGGTGCTGGAGGGGGAAACCCACGGGTAGTGGCCATGGAGCTGCTACAGTCACCAAGATGGCGGCCGCTTAGGGCGAGTAGTGTCCATCGTTTTACACTACATTTTTTGCCCGTTTGCAGTGCACCATCCGGGTACTTTCAGTGCACTGCATTTTGCTGGTTTTTTCAGTGGCGCACTTCGAACACTGAAAGTCAGTGCTCGAAGTGCTCAAGTGCGCGCTAGTAGACACAGCCACTGATTTTCGCTCGGCGAAAAAAGCAAAGAGATTATTGACGAGTGTGTCAATGGAAACGTGCCCACAACCTGATGTATCAACAGAAACACATGAGAACAGTCGTAACGCTCATACGCTGAGTGAAGCCGAAGTAGATGCATGACAAGTTGAAGTAATAGCCTGTCTTGTTGAGCTGATAAACCCATATTCTGAATCATTAGTCCCACATCAAACAATGAGGCACAGAACCATAATCAGAAGGCACACCGCTTTGAACTGAAATTGTGTCTCCTTCAGGATATAATGGTCATTTCTAAAGAAGAGCGGCATAAAATAAAGCAAAACAATGCCGTGCATGGACCCCAACATGGCCACCAAAGGTTGTTGTGGTCACGTGAGTGAATACGCTCTATTAGTCAATTCACTAATGAAGACCATGCCAAAGGTGATACAGGTTTACAGTTGGTTCATTGTGAAATAAATGAATGAAGGGATGATTATGTCCGGAACGAGAAGGGGAGAAGGGTCGTGAAGAGTGGGTTGGAGGGGTGCGATTGGAGACTGCTGGTGTCTGGTGGTTAGAGGGAATGGTGGGGTTGGAGACTCGTGGGTGGGGGTTCTCTCTTCTGAAGCTCTGGTGGTGCAGAGACCCCAAAAGATGGCTTAATGAAAAGTGTGCATGCCCGTTACAAGTGTTAGTTAGGATCGGGTATCGGAGAGGTAAGTGAGGGAGGACCGCGTCTAAAGATGTGGTTGCTAAGAGGTTTGGCTGGCGACAAGTGTTTGAGTAGGCGTGGTTAGGGTCATGACCGCCATGAGTCTAGTCGAAAGGCGAAGATGGGTTGAGGCAGTTAGAGTTGTTAATCTTGCAGAGGTTTAGGGTGATGGATGATGTGTCGGCGGGACGGAGATGTCGGGCGTGGTCGAAGTTCGAGGTGGTAAACTGGAGGATGCGGGAGGCTGAAGCCAGTGAGACAATCGACTTTAATACTTGCCTGTGCAGGGAAAGCGCTAGCTTGAGCTGCGAGTGTGGCTTGTGTGGGACCTGAAGTGGGAGACAGACTGTTCCGTGTGCAGTTTGGTTCGTCTTTATGAAGACCATTACTTTGCGTGGCTATGTGTTGGTGGGTTGAGGCTGATGCAGAGCCCCAAATTAGTGGATATCTCTTTCTACGACGCGCCAAGGTTACTATGTGTTCAATGATGAAAACAATTCCTGTTATTGGGACGGTCTGTGTTAAGGTGAGTTCACACCAAAAGCGAAAACAAGTTTTTCGCGTGACCGAATCCCATGAAAAGTCAACGTACAGACGCGTGTGGCTGCGATAGACGCGATATTTTCCCGGGCGACGCGTTTACAGCGGCGCAATTTTCGCCCCTAGTTGAAATATTTCAATTTTGAGGCGGTAATCTCGCAACTCGGGCCAATCAGCTCTCTTGTTCCGCTCTCGTAGCGCTGGAAGCGGAAGTCTTTTAGACGTAACAGTAACTTCATCGGTGAAAGTGACCGAGCTGTGTGAGCCGACGGGTGATGTCATGAACCCAAACACGAGGGCGTTAGTGTGTGGGACGTCCTCAACAAGTAAAAAGCAGAACTAGTGGTTAGTTATTCTGGTGGATGAAGGAAATGATCACGGTCTTTGCGGAGATGAGACACGGAGATGAGACACGGAGATAAGCCCCGCCCCTCGCGGAGCGTCTCGACGCTTATGGTGAGAACACGGCAAATGGTCGAGAGAGTAAAGTCACGCGTTTTGGGCGACGCGAAAAATCGCTTCGCTTTTGGTGTGAACGCACCTTAACAGGTCATGCTCTTCTTTAGCTCAGAGCAACAGGTCAAGTGATTGTTAGGCGTTGTTGCCTTTTTTTTAGCTGTATGGCTATATCTCTGCATGTACATTTAGATAAGCCGTATTCATTGTATTTGTACACACTTAAAGCTGATTCTGGTGGGGGGGCTTTATGAGTCTTTATACGCCGAAGATCGGAAAGCTACAAACAAATACTTGGAGAGTATTGTGGTTAACTAGTTAACCATAATATCCTTATCTCTTCTTTTTTCCCCTAATATGTAATATTTCTCCAGAGCAGTTGGGCCAACGCCCCTCGCTCTTTCACACCTCAGTGGAGTGGAATTTGATGTGCTTATTTAGCTTCCAAGTCAATTAAGTAGTAACGGAAAAGCTAAGTTTGGTAGTGTAGCACATGCACTGCAAACACATGTTCATAAGTAACCACAAATATCACCCATACCTGATGTGATTGATCTTGTTCTGACCAATACATTCAATAACACTGCAGTTGAGCAGCTGAGCGGCACAAATCAGATTTACATAATTGTTTTCAGAATCAGTCCTCCAACAGTCAGTCAGAGCTGTGTGTGCGCTATAACAACCAACGTGTTACTCAGTCACAAGAATAAACAAATGACTAAATGAAATGCAGGGCAAGTTATGGTCAAATAATAAACTGTTCAAAGACATTTATTGAACATGTAACACAATAACACAAGGACCTCGAACGATAAAGAAAAGAAAAAACAGAACCATTTATAAAAATACAAAAAATTAATTGCCGATGGTGTCCCGGAACACATCCACCACTTCCCCCATCCCTGTGATGGCAAAATACTTGGAGGAAAATTCCTCATCCTGCACTTGGGGCAGTGTGTGCTGGTGGCGGACCACCGGTCAACGCACACCCTGCACCCAATGAGGCTTCTGCAGCATTGGGCGACCACGGGTCGTCCATGACATCTGCAAGATGAACCATTTTAGTGAATTCATGGAATGAAAGTCGAAAGCACTTTTTCATAAAAGATCTATATCTGTTGACACTGCTAAGTGAAACATTTATGTTTTCCCATCTTCTGTTTTAACTGGGAATATGATGAAATAGGGGGTCCATTTTCAAAAAGGCAAACATGTTATTTTGACAATTCTTTCCCCTTATTATTCTTATTCTTGTTTGCATGATAACAATATTATCTGACTTTAATTGAATATATTGATACACATTGTGTCTGCCGGCTGCGGCCTCATTGATATACAGTATATAAATATATCTGACCAAAGCTTGGCAGTGCGAAGTTGGTTTGTAAGAATGAACCCACTAATGGGACTGGGCAGTTAGAAGCGGGTAAAGCAATTACTTTAATGCTGCAGAATATGGCTTGTTTATACAGAAATAATCTAAAAGTACAAACCTCGACAGATCAGGCACTGAAATGTTGCCCTCACGGTGGTCACCTGGGGGTCAGTCAGGGCTACCGTGTTGACTTTGTTAGCTCCTTCAGCGTCTGCGTGACCGCTGGCAGCGCTTCTGCTGCCCCGCAACAGCTTCTCCACGTTTTTCACATGTTCATCATCTATGCATCTGGGGAGATGAGGGAGATAGATATATGAAAACTGAGTTTAGAAAATACAAAGTTCAAGTAGGTAATTAGCTGTATCTGTAGCTGTTGACTGTTCATAACTACAGTTCAGGTTGTCACATACTAAGTAACATCTTTTTTTTTTTTAATAACCACCTTAAAAACAAAGGAAAGCATTTTAGTTTATCACACTCATCCCCTCTTCACAAAAATATATGTTCATAATTGATCCCATTAATGTGTATTCAGCGTGGGTTACCATGACGCCATCGGACTGATTTATGACTTCTATGACTTTTGGGTGAAACACGAGCCCTGCTAGACTGTTAGTAGCTCTGAATGTGGAGGTCTCTGTCACTGATTGTGTTGTCAGTCAGGTGGTGTTCAAAAGCACATGGTGACGTAAGAAGAGCTCATTCTACATTGTTGTTACCCTTTCCTCTTCTTCTTGTGCTCGATCAGCTCCCTGTAGGAGCTGTCCAGCAGGGCAATAATGCGACGGGCATTCTGCTTCCAAAACATTAGACCTAAAGAAAAAAACTTAAAATTTAAATTTCAAATGTATTACTTTGAAAATGATTTGGTTATATATAATCATCATCCAAGGTTAGCAAATCCGACAAGAATCAAACAATAATTGACATACAAGATACACTTAAGTAGGCATGAAGCTTTTACAAGAACATACCAGTCGTCCCCGGCCCATAGAGCAGACGGTTGCCCATGCCGTCACAGAGGACCACCTGTTCCTCTGTGCCCAGGTTGTGCTTCACCTTTTCAGCCATTGAGGTTAAATTGGCCTCCTGCTCATTAAAATTAATGTACAGGGTACCCCCATCTGCTCTGAGAGCACCCCCATCGACAGTGACGATTGATATGTTCCTGTTGAGAGAGAAAACCAATATGGAAAGAGATATTAAGCGATTTTGTTTTCTTATTCAGCCTGTAAACATACAATGGTTTTATTTTTTCAAGAATCATCCTAGGAGGTTGCCCTCAGTGCATTGTAATGAGCAATGCTCAGCTCTAGAGTTGGTTTTAGTCTAAACAAACCTGGAAAAAATTCGGCCAACGTGGGCAGGTGCAGCACGTCCTGCACGGACAGCAGACGCCACAGGCCTGGCTGCATGGCGGAAGAGGGGGGGGGCTGGCTGCAGGCCTGCTGTGGCCGTTGAGGCTGGGGTCTCTTCCCCACAAACCTCATACCGTCTACCAGCAGTGATGTCTCCAAATACTCCACAGGCATGAGAATCCCTCAACTTTCGGCGAAACTCGCCGTTTTGAAACCAAAATAGGTGACATCTGTGAATCGTGTAGATCCGAAGAGTTTTTGTTTTGGGGTAGGGGGGGGGGGGGTCAATTGGCTGGCCGGCGTTTATGAGATTGGAGTGGGACGCGGAGAAAGTGTGAAGTGTTGCTCTTCGCAATAAAACATCTTTGATGGGACGTGTCGCGTCTCGGCCAATCAGCGTCAAGATGTCTTCAGCGTTTGGTGGTTTAGGTTAGCTTGAATGTTAGACGCTACTTCTGCTGCTGTCGCGCTGCACGGTGGAGCGATGCTAACAAAGTACCCGTACGTTAAGAGTGATGTGATTTAGCATATTTTTAGTCTCAATACTTCATTAAAAGAGCGATCAGAGCGCACGCGCTGCTCCGTGTCAAGTTGTTTGCACAGCGCAGCGCTCACAGCGAGTGCCGTTAAGTGGCGGAATTTTCGGCTTTAAAAATAAAAATAAAAAAAGATGCCAGAAGTGAAATGTTTAAATTCAGTCTGTAAAGTTCTGTAACTCTACAGCTGCTCTTCCTGATGAACTCTGTATCCTCTGGTCAGAGTCTAACGGCCTCATAGTGTATAATCATTGATCAATGCTATGATGGCTCCATGTAGTTTCATTAATATCTTGCTGTATTAATACTAATATTACTGCTATTTGTTAAGTGTTGAAAAAGTTGGTAAAAAGTGAACCATACAGATATTTTATTTATTACTATTATAGATAAATATACCAGTATCGTATTTATGGTATACTGTTTTTATGGTATTGTATCATGATATTTATGGCAGGTATGGTATAGAAGATCGTGACAACCAGGTAGAGGCAGAACAGACTCGAGGAACAGACTCATGGCTCAGCAGAGCACAAGACTTGAAGACTTGTTCACGCCAACAACAACAAAAGGAAGTTGGTTCATGAATGACCATATTATACACAATATTACTATTATTATAGTATTATAGGGCCCGATCACTGACTTGGTGTCAGAATGGAGGACCTATAGATTATCATACAACGTCCAACATCGATGTTCGTGGAAGTCACCGCGTGCCTATCCTCCTCACCTTTTTCACCCCTGACCCGTTTTCATGCCTGACTCCAAAGTAGCCACTGGTAGTGGGAACCAGGACATTGCCGACATCGTCAACAATGTAAATGCTGTGTGGTGTCAGCTGAAAATACAGAGATTGTAACACCCTGTTCTGTTTCTCCTGTGTTCCGTGTCTCCTCTGTGTCTTCTCTGTCTTAATTGTTTAATTCCCTGCACCTGCCCTCAGCCACTCTTGTCTCGTTACTGTCTGATGTGGTACACCTGTTTCCCCCCCTATATATTGTGTCAGTTTTTCCCCTTGTCTGCTGTCGGATTTTCATCGCTAGTTCCGTGTCCTTTTCCCGTCGTCCTGTCCGTGTTCCTGGTTCCCTGTTGACCCTGCCTGCCCCGAACCTGGATTCTCTGCCTGCCCCGTTTGGACCTTGTTTTTTTTGTAAACCGTTTTGCCTCATTAAAGAGTGCTTTTTTGTTATTCATATTGCGTCCAGCCTGTCTCTCTGCACCTAAGCCTCACCCCGTCACAAGAACCTGACAGAACAATCCGACCATGATTGGCTCAGCAGAGGACAGTGCGCTCAGCTCTCTGGACACAAGAGGAGCGTCTTTCAAGGATTGAGCAGTTAATCTCTGGGAGGTACAAGGAGCTCCACGACCAACAGAGTTCTTTAACCGAACAGCTGAGGGATCTGCTACTCTCAAGCGAGCCGGTGCGGCCAGCCTGCGGTTCCCGGTCGCCTGATGGGTCGGCACCGCCAGCCCAAGCCCCAGCAGCCCTCGCCGTGCTTGTCCGGTATTCCCCGTGACCTGTTGGAGCCCCGGCCCTTCTCCACTGCCCCCGGCACCCCCCGCCGGGCATTTCCTGTGTCCCGCTGCGGCCTCAGTGCCGCAGTCCCCGCCGGTTCCCACTGCCGCCTCCACCATGCTGCAGTCCCGGCCGATCCGACCTCTCCACGCCACGCCCCTTCCCCCTTCCCGGCCGGCGCTAGTTCCCTCTCTCCCGTCCCAGCCGGCCCCAGTTCCCTGTGCCCCGTCTTTGCCCCGGCCGGCTCTAGTCCCTCCTGTTCCTATTCCGTCCCCTTCCCGCCCGGTGGTAGTTCCCTGTGTCCCGGCTCCCCGTCAGTGGCGGTTGGTGAAATTTTTTTTGGGGGGGGGGGTGGGGCGCAGTTGGGCGACGCAGTTTAAATAGCACTCAACAATGAGAAGAAAAGAGGTTTTGAGTAGAATATTGTAAAAAACAAACCTTTATTTCAAGAACACAGCGTGCTCAACACTGTCCAATAACAACTATCAACACACTGTAACTTTGGGCATGAGAGGTTCAGAGCAGCTTTAAGACACATTGGGTTGGGTTTCAGAGGTTTGCAAAATAAAAGAGTTTCACCCTCACATGAAAGAGGTTCAGAGCAGAATAGTCAGAAAGAGATGCAGCACATGTTACATTGGGTGTTTGACAGAGTAGACCCCACTACTGTAAAGAAAAGTAGCCCTCCTCTCTTTAAAGCAACACTATGTAACTTTTGGACCTTAAAATAACAGCTTGAAAAAAATTGTGCCGCTACAATGACTTAATATGACGATTTGCGTCTCCGCTATTGCCATCAGGGGTCTGTGGGGAAATAACTCCGCTATGTAAGATTCTGGAGCCGCCCGGTATATCCGGCGGATGTACTCGACCTGCTTTCTGGCAGTGATTACGCAATGTCATATAGTGCCACTCCACGCTCGCAGCTCCAGTATAAGGGTAGCTTTTTTATGTAGCTTTTTGGTGTTGTCAACAATATTGTATAAGATCACACGTACTCCACATTTGCAGTCCCCCAAAACAAAAGGAAATTACTGCACACCCCACCCCAAAAAGCGGCACACAGCTGATCGACCAGGCAGAGAGGTGGCCCTGCACTACTTCACCCTAGTCCGGTAGGTGCTGGGCCAGTTCACAGTGTTCCTGTGCAGTCTTCTATTAGTGATCCCGCCCGTTGGTATGAATCCAAAATAGAAAGTCGCCGGTTGCTGCCGTTCTGAGTCCGCCGTCGGTCAGCGTGCTCCAAACAAAAAAAACCTCGCGTCACCTCCCCCTCGTTACCTTTTATAACCCGTGACACGTACAAATAATAATAATAATATAATACAGGACAACACATGATCCCAACTCAATACAAGTGTATGCGAGGCTGCATCTATCGTCACTGGGTATTTACGACACTGAAATCGATACCTAAATACCTAAAAACCTGAAGGGGGCGCCAAAAGTGAAAAGTTACATAGTGTTGCTTTAAAGTTGGCAAACTTCTCAATAACTCTCTGGTTAAAGTCAATCATGTCTCTAACCAGCCTGTTTCCATTATTCTTGAGGGAATGTGTCTGTTTTTCCGAATTTCTTCGTTGTGTTTTCGATGCCAGTTCAGTCTCCTTCTGCTGCTCTGCTCTGCAAACAGGGTTAGCTTCATGCTGTTGGCTAGATAACTGCGGCAAGATTCATGCTTTACACTTGTCTGAAGCTCTTTAGATCCCTCACCCCGTTGTAGTCCAGAGAGTTTCAGTCCCAGGACTTTGGAACAACAGACAGGGGAAACTAAACAGTGCATTACTCACTGAGCCTCCAGCTAACCAGCTCCGTTAGCAACCTGTTCGCGTAGCTCCGTGGAGCTCTCTGGGCCGAGGGAACGATAACTGTCTCTGATTGGCAGAATAGTCCAGTCACGTGAAATAAGAAATGATGTCATTGGCCAGGGCGCACATTTTTGCGCCCCAAGATTCACGTTTCATCCGCCAATGAGAAGCCGTCCTTGCCGAAACGACTGTGAAATGTTTGCTCGCTGCCGCACACACACGTTGGGCCGGCGCCCCGAAAATGGGGAGGGGCTTCTCTCCGTGATGAGTGGCGATATGTTATTTATGTCACATTTAACTTAAGTGGTTGTTGACAGGGGCTTACGGTCTCCCACACACATTTAGGGCGTCAACACGGTATATTTGGTATTTAAATGATTTGGCATATAATGTTTTTTGACAGGATATATGATTTTTTTTTTTCTCTTTTTTTCATCTCAAAATTTTAAGAGGGGCAGCGCCCTCTATGGATGCACCGCCACTGCTCCCCGTGTTCCACTCTCGACTGTCCCGTCGCCGTCCCCCCCTTTCCCGCTTCCGGTTCCCAGTGTCCCGTCGCCATTTCGTCCGGCTCCAGTTCCCAGTGTCCCGTCGCAGTCTCCCCCGATTCCGGTTCCCAGTGTCCCGTCACCATCCAAGCTGGCTCCAGACCCCGGCCTCTCCTGTGCCTGGTACCCCTGGGAGATATTTCAAATTAAAAGTCCTAAATGTTTAAAGAAATCAGTCATTTCTTTAATGTTTGAAGTGCTTTATATATGTTTTTCCTCAAAAGCCCCGGCATTGACTAATGCAGCTGTGTTCAACACAATCCTGACTTCCATTATCCTGGGAATCAGACAAATCTACGGTCCCAATTGGGAGATATTTCAAATTAAATGTCCTAAATGTTTACGAGAATTCGGTCATTTCTTTCATGTTTGAGGTTCCATTTGATATCCACCCAGTCAGGCTTGCTGTGGCAGATCCTTCGCATTTTGAAGTACTCACTGTGAATATTTCATGAAAATGTCTGTGAATTATATGTACAATACACATGAAATTTGTATGTAATATGCGAAAACGACGTCAATGTCTCTGTAAGTTGTTGGGCTCCCACATTTTGACATCTTTCTGGAAGCCTCTGTAACTAATCAAAGCCTTACATCCTGAAATATTGGACATAACTAAAAGTGTGTGATATAATCTGTGTCTCTGTCTGTCAGACTGTGCGTTGCAATGCTCTCCACGGTGCTGTTCCTGCTCCCGGGAAATATCGATCCACTCATTCGTACCATACAGAGAAAGGTTTCTCTTTTCATCTTAACTTCTAAATGAGGTTTTACAGAACATAGTTCGGTAGGGGAGACCACGCCCCTCATTCAGCCAATCATTCGAGCCGACGGTACTTAAACACGTCACACCTATTCACGCCCTCTTCGTCTCAGCGGCGACATCCCTCCCTCCCGACCCCGTTCTTGTCTTCCCATTTCTCTACTACAGGACTACGGGAACAACGGGGGACTCTGCACAGCCAGAGCTTCAGAAGAGACAGCCCCCACCCACGAGTCTCCACCCCCGCCGTTCCCTCTAACCACCAGACGTCAGCAGTCTCCAATAGCACCCCTCCAACCCGCTCTTCACGATCCTTCTCGTTCCAGACATAATCAACCCTCCATTCATTTATTTCACAATAAACTAACTGTAAACATGTATCACTGCTGGCGTGGTTTTCCTTAGTGAATCTGTTTTAGTTTTTTTAATTTCTGCACAGCACATTAGACATACTGTTTGGCTGTCGGGCAAAGAGAATTAAACTAATTGAATGCTGCTTCAGTCTCCTGTCTAATCGCACGTGGGTTCTCACTGCATTCTTACAAAGTCCCAGCCACATGCTAAGCTTTAACTTTGGGTGACACGATGTAAATGGGTTTAGAACCTCTGTAATGATATTCCCTGATTCAGGGAATATGATTAGGCCTTGGTTTAAGGGCTTATGCAATTCGAACTATACCTGCTTCTGATAGTTGCCTCTATACTTACATTTCTTTTATCACCTGTACCATAATTATTACAATACATGATAGATATAAGGGAATGAAATAGATGTATTTAGGTCCCAAAATAATAAAATTGGAAAATTACCGGAAACTTTTGGCAGCATTGTTGGAGTCTGCCAGCTCTGTGGATGTGTGGAATGGGTCCACCAAATAAATGCTGCCTTATAAATATGTTTTACCTTTTTGTGTTGTTTGAAAAGAAAAGGCTTGGTCAAGGGTGTCACATAAATTCCTCACTTACTCTGTTTTCTCTGCTTCCACCTCTCAACATCCACCAGGTGTGTCTACACATAATCCAAAAAATATTAACAGTGAATTAATTGTGAGGATATCCATGACAGTTACATAATCACAACTTTATAGTTTAAAGTAAATTATTTCTGATTTAATGGATTGACAGACTGTTATGCTAGGTTAGGTGCTTTTTTAATGTCATTGCTGCACTAAAGAACAACATATTCAACAATACAAGGACCTTTATGGATTATGTCAAAGCATTTAAACATTTTACCTTCTTCCTCTTCAAAGAGTCACTGTATTCCCTAAGAAGGGCCTTCAGGGTGGTTTTGTAGGTGTGGACAAAGTCATCAAGTCTGGTCTGTCGTCTCCGTTGAAAACGAATCTTTTTCAGATCCCATTGACTTTTCTCCATAACCTGATCTTGATCTTTCTCTGTAATATCCAGGATGGAATAATGCACATTTATTTTAGTATCATCATTTTGGCTTATAGTACCTGTGTGGGTCTACATTAAGCTCTTTTGAACACTTGCGAAAGTCTGTCGTAAATGGGACCTGTTCCATGGCGCCCAAGGTCACCTGCCAAAATATGTTATCTTTACTTAAATTAAATAGCTATGAAAATTAAAGTATATCAAAGCACATGTGAAAAATAGGACTAACCCAGGAGTAGGCCAGACCACAGAGCGGCTTGAGGTAAGAAGTACTTCACCAATGTTGGGATAAACGTTGGGCTGAAGTATACATTTGGATCCCCATTTTTCTCAAGTTCTTGATGTCCAATGTCATCAAAATGATGTTGAAATGGTGTTGGTCCCACATCATTCTAGCAAAAATAATTAAAGTTTAGTTTTATTTCTTACATCTTGGAAACAAACTTAAACCCTGTCACCACTGAAGAATGGTTGTCTATTGGATTTTGGCAATAAATATGCAGGTGAATACAGACCTGACAAAAGCTTCCTTTTTTACTATATGTAAATCCAAGTTAGGATAAAATAGTAGCGCTATAAAAAATTATTAAGTTACATACCACAAAGTCTTGCTCCACAATGATTGTGTCATCAATGTCACAATGTCCTGCTTTTGTTAATAGTCTCTGGAGATTTTGGAAATGTTTTTCAACATTACTCTCACTGTGGGAACTGGAAAAAACCACCGCTGCACTGATGACAAGTTTGTCTAAGTCATTTAGGGTTGTTGCCTGTGTCATTAGACCAAAGACGTGCATGGCCAGGTGGTAATGTCTGGGGGCACTGAAAGAAAAAGGTTGTAAAATTAGTATTACAAAGATTTCACATGTTAAAAGATCAGAAATGATAAGTATGAACAGCAATTACTCACTGTTTTCGACATTAATCTTTGGCATTCTTCATAACGTGACTCAGGGGCAGCGATGCAGAATTGGTAGCCCTATCAAGTCTTCTTGTCCTTTTCCAGTCACAATGTAGTAATATTTGCTGATCAGCTCCTGAAGGCTGACTCAAACTCAAACATGAAAGAAATGACCGATTTCTCGTAAACATTTAGGACATTTAATTTGAAATATCTCCCTATTGGGACTGTAGATTTGTCTGATTCCCAGGATAATGGAAGTCAGGATTGTGTTGAACACAGCTGCATTAGTCAATGCCGGGGCTTTTGAGCAAAAACATATATAAAGCACTTCAAACATTAAAGAAATGACCGATTTCTTTAAAGATTTAGGACTTTTAATTTGAAATATCTCCCAATTGGGACCGTAGATTTGTCTGATTCCCAGGATAATGGAAGTAAGGATTGTCCTGAACACAGCTGCATCAGTCAATGCCGGGGCTTTTGAGGAAAAACATATATAAAGCACATTAAAGAAATGACCGATTTCTTTAAACATTTAGGACTTTTAATTTGAAATATCTCCCAATTGGGACTGTAGATTTGTCTGATTCCCAGGATAATGGAAGTCAGGATTGTGTTGAACACAGCTGCGTCATTCATTTCCTGGAGCTCTTGGGGACATCAATATACAGGAATTTTCTAACATACAAAAGTCTGAGTTTTATTTTTATAAACTCTTCCTTGGTACAGTAAAAAAGTTTTAATGTTAGCATAATTTAAGCTAAATCTCAGAAACGATCTATAAAGATTCAAAATCAGTTAATTGTTTACTTGTATATGCTAGTGTATGATTTGTTGACATCTTATTTTGAAAAACGGATGTTGTTTCACGTAGTTCTTTCCGCTCTTTCCCCCGCAAAAAATCAGCATAGTGTATGTGTAGTGCAAAAATGGCAGCAGAGGAGCTGGGGATAACAGGTGCTGCAGCCAGCCCCAGTAGCTGCAGCCTGCAGACCGGAGGGAGGGAACATTTAAGTCACCTCTAATATCAACAAGAACAAAGTCTAAAAACAATTGACAGCAAGCTATGGTGTCATATATAGAAAACACAGGAAGACTTTATAAGCCTAAATTAATCATAAAATAGTCTTACCTTAAGCTATGCATTTTTTTCTGGCTCTGCTTCGTGCGAAATCATCCACGACATCATCAAAGTCCAGTGTTTTTGTCAGTTCGCTCTCAATTGCCATGAGAGAAAGTGCCTTGAGGCGTTTTGTGTCATCTTAGTCCTCAATTCGTTTTTGATCCTGGACAGGACAGAGAATGAGCGCTCCCCTTCACAATTAGAGACGGGCAGAGTCAGAAATAGCCGCAGCGCCACATAAACATTCGGAAACATAGATTGCAGGCCACAATCTAGAATTTTTCAGAGCAGTCCTTTTGGGCTTGTGTCATCTTCAGGCTTAATGAATGATCTGAGCTGAATCAGTTCATCGCCTAAACTGTCATCTAGGTCAGATGGGTATGCAGATGCCAGAACTGTTGCCTTCTCAATCACTGAGGCATTGGACTCCGATTTTTCACAGAAAAGCACACTGAACAAACTGCACAGGTGCCTGTAGGCCTCCAAGGTTCTGAGTGAGCGTGTCGATGGCAACATTGAAGGTCTCTAACTGAAACTTGCGTCTTCCATCAAGCTCAGTATCCTGCTCTCCACTCTCATCAGCAAAAGTCTTGCGTCTCCTTTTGCGATGGCTGTCATGTCTCCAAGTCTGGCTGACGACAGGTAAACTCAGAGCGGCCCTCTCAAAACTGTCAAAAAAGTCTCTCTGTGCAGCCACAAAATCACGCAAGGATTCAAGTGCCCTAACTGCAGTTACAAGGGCTATATCACCCCGCTGCAAAACAGCACTAGTTGCTTGAAATCTGGATAATACAGTATCCCAAAACTTAGCCATGAACGCCATCTCCAATGTCTCCAATTGTGCACAGAGCGCAGCACTTTCAGAGCGCGTGTCCCTTTTTTCGGTGTCATCTGTAGACAAAGTCCTGAGCCTCTCTTGTATATTCTGGTAATTTTCCCAAAGTGCTTTTGTTGAGTCAGCACGGCAGCTCCAGCGTGTAGTGGAGAGAGATTTAAGCGTGAGATTGATGTGCACATGGGAATCTCCAAATACTGTGCCCCAGCGATGCGTGGAGGCGGAGGTGAACGTATAGAGACTGCAACAAGTCAAAATATTTTCCAACTACATTGCTACAGGCTTCAATACTGTTGACTCCGACCAGATTCAAAGAATGGGCAGCACAGGGGACATAGTGAATCAATGGATTCCTCTTCTTTAGATGCGCCTGCAATCCATTATATTTTCCAGACATATTGGAGGCATTGTCATATGATTGTCCGTGGCAGTTTGTCAAGTCTAGGCCAAGATCGTGCACTATTGAGACAACACAGTCTGCTAAACTTTCCCCAGTGTGACTAGTGATGGGCTCGAATCCTAGAAAGCGTTCCACTACATGGCCCGTTTGGTTCACAAATCTAAATATAAATGTGAGCTGATCTACATGGGATAGATCAGGGGTAGAGTCGACTATTACAGAGAAATATTTAGCGTTTTGTAATTCATTTATAATTGCTTGTTTAGTTTTCTGTCCCATAAGTTCTACGAACTCCTCGCAAGTTGTTGAAGATAAATACGAAACATTACCCCTACCCATCTGTCCAAACTTCCGAATATGCTCTGACAAGAACGGGTCAAATTGTGACAACAATTCCAAGATGCCTAAGTAGTTGCCATTGTGTGGTGAACCTAGCAATTCATCATTTCCCCTAAATGCGAGACCCCTCTCCCCCAGGAACTTAATGACAGAGACCACTCTCCTCAGCACCTCTCTCCAATATTGCCTCTCTCCATCGATTTGCTTAACAAGGTCGGAATCCACGGTGGCACCTGTGGCTCTCTGATGCAGGGCAAGCATGCAGGCTAGATGTTCTGCACTTGTCTCGTGCTCGCAGATTCGCTCCGGGTGTTTCCAGTCACAGTAGCCAGTAACGAATGCTTGAGATTTTGAGGAAAACAGCTTGCATGGAAAACAGTAAATATTTCCTGTGGGTGGGGAATACGTTATCCACTGTCTATCAACCACTTGGCCATTGGGCAGTCTGCATGGAGCAAGCTGCTCATTTGTCAACACTCGAGTCTTGCCACCAATCCCACTGTCCCTAATAGAGGCTGGATAATTTGCACACCGATTGTGGAACACTTTAACTCCTCTATCTATAAGAAATGCTTTGGCCCGCTCACCGTGAGTGTTCCTCCACAAAGCTGGGTCAGTTACAGCTTCAAACCAAGCCTCGCCCTGGCTCTGCTCTCCTTCAGAAGACTGTAACTTATCCTCCATGATGCTAACAGTCGGCGGAGTCGACGCATGTTGCCGTTGTTGACCCTCTTCTATAGCAGTGGTTCTCAACCTTTTTTCAGTGATGTACCCTTTGTGAAATACTTTTTTCAGCCAAGTACCCCCTAACCAGCGCAAATAATCTTTGGTAAAAAAAAAGTAGTAATACACAGCACTGTGCCATCAGTGTCGGATTTATTAAACTGTCAACAATGAACATTGCATTAAACTGAATGCTTTAGCATTTACATTTTAATGAGAAACGTGTGCTTGTGCTTCACTGAGGATCTTTGTCAGTCTTGATGGCAGGGAGGCCACTGCTGTGATGAAGCTCTTCTCCAGGCACAGTCTGTTTCTTTGCTTTGTTTTGATCACAGTCATTGCAGAGAAGGAGGCCTCACATAAATATGTGGAGGCAAAGGGCAGTAGCTGCTCCAAAGCTTTCTGTCCCAGGTCAGGGTGCTCCTGCTTCACACACACCCAAAACTGTGTGAGTGTGGATGTGGCAAAGTTCATCTGGAGGCCACGGTCAGATGACACTTCCAAGAGTTTTTCCTGATAAGTGACAGGTAGCTTGCTTCTGTTTGCTTCAGACAAGAGAAATGGGTTTCTCACCCAATCCAGCTGTACAGATTTATCCTCCATGTCAGGAAAGTAGGAATGAAAATCTTTAATCACGTTGGTCAAATGTCCCACTATGACCGACTTGACTGCAGCTCTGTCCACATCCTCATGAGAGAGAAAAGCATCCACCTGGGGAAAGCAGGTGAAATCTCCCTCTGCAGAGGACCTTCTCCACAGCTCTGCTTTCTTCAGGAAGCCACCCAACTTGTCATACATGTTTAAAATGCTGGTCTCCTTGCCCTGCAGAGACACATTCAGTTCGTTCAGTTTGCTGAATATATCTGCCAGATAGCACAGCTTTGCAAGCCGGTCTGTGTCCTGGAACAACGTGGCATGGGGAGACCTGTGCTCGATCAGAAAGGTGTGTACTTCAGATCGTAATTCCAACAGCCGGTTGAGTATTCTCCCGAGAGAGCCAGCGTACTTCTGTGTGCAGCAGCAGTGTTGTGTGTTCAGCTCCCATATTTTCACAGAGGCGGCGAAACAGGCGTGCATTGCGTGGCCTTGACTTTATGAAGTTGATCACTTTGACGCTGTCGTTCAAAACCAGTGGCGGCTCCTGAAAAAATTCTCAGGGGGGGCAATTTTTGATAATGATTAACCCAAAACCACAGACCTTCAGACAGCTGTCTATGTGTAGCATCATCACAATGCCATCAAGTCATGTGACTCCAGTCAGTGTGACGGCTGTGACTGAACTCTGCCTGTGAGCTTGTAGTTAGTTCATAAGCACAGACAGTCTGAGGCCGTCTGTTAGCTGCTGTCAGTAATCCAGCTCCTGGTCTTTGATTTGGTGATTTTTTTCAACAAGATTTAAATAATTATAATAATAATAAATATCAGATCCCCATTTGTGACTCCTGCATCTGAGCTTTTTCAAATAATAGAATAAATGCAATTGTAATTACTTTCAAGTAAACCAGATTGCTCCACCAGACAAGAAAAAAGCTCAATGTTGAGCTTTTGTTTTGAAGGGCAACACCAGAAAAGCCGAACCCACGGAGGTAAAACCTGGCAAGTCGCCAATAATCTCGGCTGTGGCGCATGCGCAGGCGCAACTTGTTAATGCCGTAACGTAAACATTTACACTAAGGTACAGGCATCTCAACATTTATTTATTGATGACTTAGTTTTATGTCTTTGTACTTTGACCTTGTGTAACATGTGAAGTTATCAATAAAGGTATTTCTGCATTTCCCCTGCGCCTCACCTGTCGTCCTACGTTCCTCTTTCAGGAGCACAGCTGACAACACGGCTGTCAGAGAACCCGTTTACAGGCGTTCATTCAAATCAGGCGGAGATCTTTTCTGATGTCGATCGTCAGGAAGAAAACGTTTCAGAAGACACTTTAGAAAATGTTCGAGAATGAGGAACAATGTGTTTCTGATTTTATTTTCATTTTATTTTGGAGAGTGACAGCGAACGTCTCCGAGATCTACCGGTCGATCGCGATCGACGTGTTGGCGACCGCTGCTCTAGGAGGTCCGACTTATATTGTTGCCAATGTGTCTTCATTGTTACGCCGACCGAAAGGAGTCTCTTTCAAAGAAAGAATTGAATTGCTGCTGTTGCACTGAGCACTGGCCATCTCGACTGAATACGCCTCTGTCGAAGCTGTATGACGTACTGAGACGCTTTTACGTCGATTACTGATGACAAGACCTGGAGGCGACTCCTCCCGGAAGCCATAGAGAATGCATTGAGAGCTCTGTTTTGTGAAAAAAATGGGTTTAACATTGGAGTCAATGGGAGAGGTCTGGGGCGATTTTCATTTCGCCCAAAGTCGCCCCAGAAGGGGCGGGGCCATTTGAAGCACGACTTTAGGCTGACTGAATGACTGTTACCTGATTGGACAATGACATACAGAGGCAGAGCAGACGTCTAGTGGTAGAATGCGACTTTTTTCTTTTCTTTTTTCTTTTCCCCCGAGGCAGTGCGTCGCCCCAATCGCCCTTATGGACAAGCCGCCACTGTTCAAAACGTCATGTAACACAGGGCTCATTTTCTTGCACGCCAACGCTTCCCTGTGTATGACACAGTGAGTCCACTTCATGTCGGGGTTTTCTTTTTTAATGCACGCTATGAGTCCTCTCGCGCTGCCCGTCATTGAGGCCGCTGCGTCCGTGCAGATGCTGCGGGGGGGGGGGTGTGGGGTGCTAGTGAGAGTGTGCTCGGCAGAGCGATGCGACCCGAGAAGTGTTAACGGGGGGTGCTGAGCGATTAAATATATCTCTTGTTCTATTTTGTGGTGCCCCCTCAGGACTTGGTGCCCTACGCGCAGCGCGTAGTGCACGTTATGGGAGCGGCGGCGCTGCGTGGACGTAAATCCCATTAAAACATAGTCGTCTGAAAACTGACGGGATTTTGCCGGCTCTGGTTTGGCCTTCTTTGGCACTTGTCCCTCCGTGTTTTCAGCAGCATTGCTGCTACGCTTCAACCACGACTTCATTATTTGAGTTTAAAAGCCGGCAGTGATAGACGGGTCATGACCGTTAGCGTGTGCCACGTTGGGTCAAACCATCCTGATATGGGGGAGACTGGGTTTTTAGGATAATTAAATTAAATTGCCTACTTAATATACAATTCAGTTTATGAACTTACACTTGTGTTTTATTGAATATTTATTAAATAACTATTTTAAAAGGATTTTTGAATGGATGATAATTTTAAATAGATTTTAAAAAATCTCACGTACCCCCTGGAGTGCCTTCACGTACCCCCAGGGGTACGCGGACCCCCATTTGAGAACCACTGTTCTATAGCACCGGTGACGGTCTCCTCCTCCTCACCAACTAACAGTGGCCTCTGTGCCGGTGGTACAGCATCACCCGCCGATGACAACAGTAGCCACGGTGGTGCAGCATTAGCAGTGCTGCTACCAGGCTGTTTCTCCTCCTCCTCCTCGCCACCACGGTAACCACCACCTCCCATGTTGGGCTCGTGAGCGTCCGCTGCAATGTTGTTGTTCTCATCCTTTTTTTGAAAAAAAATTGAAATGTGAGGAACTTGATTGACAATATCTGCTTGCCTTGCATCTTTCTCTTTCCTTAGCTTTCGTTTAGCTGCTCCACTTCGTGTCCGGCTGTTGTTCATTTTGCTTGTCCTCTTCTCGAGATTGATTGACCTTATCGTGAACTTGCCTGTCTCCAGTTTACTAACTTTAAATATTCGATAGTTGTAACTAGTGTTGTCAGTTTAACGGTGTTAACGCAAACCCATTTTAACGCCGTTCATTTTTTTATTGCGAGTTTACCGCGAGATTTTTTTTTTTAGAAACTGTTCAAAATAGTTTTTTTAAGCTCATGTAAGGAATCTCACTTGTCCCAGTTAAGGCCTACCAGTAAAACCTATTTAAAGGAGCATACAGTGAAATGTTATGATGTGTAATGATTGAGGGGCTCCATTCAAACAGATCAGGGGTGGATAACATCATAATGGGGTCTTCATGAAGAACAACTTTACAGAAATACATAAACAGCGCATTTGTGTGTGTTGGGGGTGCTTAGACAGAGCTCTACTGCTATTGTTTTGCACTTGCTTTTTGGATTTCTCCCTACAGAGTTGAAGGGCCCATATTGCATGGAGTACTCAGCCCCTCTAAAGTCCTCTAGATAAACTGAGGGGATAAACATTCACTTGAAAGGTATCATGATGGTTTCTTTCTTGTGACATCTTCAAAGTGAATGTTTAGGCTATTCTTTAGTTTCTCAGTCGGACTATTGGGGCCCTGTTACTGACATGAATGACTTAAGCCCAGCAAATACCGGCTACGGCGCATCGTGTCATATCATCATATTCATATCAATACAAAGTTAATAACAGCGACGTCACGCGCGGAGGCTCAGGCCCAGGGGCCCCCTGAGCTCATGGGCCCCTGGGCCCGGTAGGCCCGTTGGTTAATCCATCCCTGAGCCCGACGTGCACGAATACACCTGGACTATTGTCAATAGGGATGCACCGATCTGATCGGCGCCGATCCATATCGGCCGATATTCCCATTATCGGTTTTGATCGGCGTTCTCAAAACGGCCGATCAAACTTGGCCGATCAGATGATGTAAAATCTGCGAGAACTATCAGAGACGTTTCAATCGCGGCGCATCGCAACGGAGACGATGCGCCCGGCGAGGGCCGCAGAGTGAGAGGTCAGAGGGGATCCTCACCACCGAGCGGCGTCCCCGTCCCCCGAGTTGAATCACCGGGTCAACTCAGCCGACTCTCACATGTCTGCCCCCTAGAGACTGATGCTCACGGTAAACACATTCGATCGGGAGCGCGCGAGGGTTTTGATAAAGTTAGCGGAAGGATTTATGTGACAACATCCGGTTTCGCAAAGTTAGCGGAAAAAACCACGTGAAACAACATCCGTTTTTCAAAATAAGATGTCGACAAATCATACACTAACATATACAAGATAAGATAACCCTTTATTCGTCCCACAGTCGGGAAATTTCAGGATCACAGCAGCAGGTGCATCTTAGAGCATTAATAAAATAAAACACCAAACACAAG
The DNA here is from genome assembly GCF_029220125.1 of Pseudoliparis swirei. Taxonomy (NCBI): domain Eukaryota; kingdom Metazoa; phylum Chordata; class Actinopteri; order Perciformes; family Liparidae; genus Pseudoliparis; species Pseudoliparis swirei. Next base: position 7,383,238 of record NC_079391.1, read on the forward strand.
AACAATACTAAAACTAAAATACTAAATATACAAGGGGAAAACAAAGTAAAGTGCTGAGTAAAGTGTTTAGTTTGCCAGCATCTACAGCGATCTACTGCAGTTTGTTGTGCAGTTTGTTGTGCAGCCTGAAGTAAACAATGAACTGATTTTGTATCTTTAGAGATCGTTTCTGAGATTTAGCTTAAATTATGCTAACATTAAAAAAAAATTACTGTACCAACGAAGAGTTTATTAAAATAAGTCAGACTTTTGTATGTTAAAAAAAGTCCTGTATATAGATTTCCCCAAGAGTTCCAGGAAATGAATAATGCAGACGTGTTCCATACATATCTGAAATCCCCTATAATAGCAATCAAACAATTTTAATGTATCAATTAGGACATTTTTCAAAGTAAAAGTCCTAAATGTTTAAAGAAATCGGTAATTTCTTTAATGTTTGAGGTGCTTTATATATGTATTTCCTCATATTCCTAGGCAATAATGCTACACAATAAATAGAATGCTTCAATCAACACCGTGATCGGTTTTATCGGATCGGCAGATACTGATTTCAGTGATCGGCACCAAAAAACCTGATCGGTGCATCTCTAATTGTCAATCTATTAGCCTATCTATTTTAGCAAAATGATTTCCTCAAGCATTGCCTCCATTATTTATGGAGAAAAAAAAACATAGATGTCTGCTAATTACGGTGACATGGCAATACAGATCGTGCGCGCCAACAAAAAAAATTGGGGAGCACCAAAGACCCATTTTGACCCAGGAAAAACCCTGAATACAAATTTGTATCACTGGCTTTTATTTTGAATTTCATTTTAAAGGGTACCTGTAGTGCAAAACAACAACGTGCTACATCCATTCGGCGCATCAAATAAATCATATTTACCCCGCCGCTATTGTCAACAAGTCACGCATAGCCCGAGGCTTTACATTTCTTTGTCAACATTCCGAGTCCGTGAACGCTTCAGGGCGCAGCCATTTTGCTAGTTATTTACTCATGTCAAAGCTAACTATGACGTTGAGTCGTTGAAAGGAATTCAGCCAATCCGGAGCCACTTCTACACGCGTTGCTTCTTGGGATAGATCGGTGGCCTCAAGAATGACACAATCTATATCAGGGGTGCTCAATACGTCGATCGCGGCGACCTGCCAGTCGATCGCATGACATTAAAAAAATTTGGCCCGCCCCCCTGTCACTTTCTCTATAGCGCCACATTACAGCAGCAGCACGTCATTTCTGTCTCTACGTGTTGCGTTGACAGTCCTCTGCCCGCCGTCTCGTGCGCCGCGGAGCTCCCGACACCGGTTTGCGCGCATCGGGACGGACGGAGCAAAGAAAAAGTCACTAACACCCCCGAACATGTCGGCCGAACATTGCATCAATGAAAGACATCTCCAGCGCTGGCTTATGCGCGATGTAGCTATCAAGCTCACTCTTTTGTGTGAAGCAGATGAGGTCTAATGACACTATATCATCGGACATAAGTTCGTGTTCTTTACAACAAATGCACTCTGTCTGTTTTTTGTGGCACACATTTCCCACAACTGCACCAAACGTCCGCCGACTTGCGTGCACGGTCCGCACGGTGAAGCATCTGGACCGGCGGTCCTTCGGCATCAACTTCATCAGAATCATCGCTATCATCGCTGTCACAATTCACTAAATGGGGATAGTCTGCTTTTAAAGGTTCAAACAAGTATCCAGTTGCTGAATCAGACAATCTTTCATCGTCCATATTATCAATCTCTCAGCATTTGTTTGCGAGCGCTCGACGTTGTTTACATTGGTATCTGAACACATCCGCTGTGGCTGGCTGTCGATCTCTCAACGATGTGACGTCACACCACCGGCGCCATATTCAAGCTCCAGTGCAATGTCGCATGTCAGAGTTGAGGACTTTGAACAGCCTAAACTACGTATTGTTATTGAATACTGGACCGTCAGTGCATGAATAACCTTTAGAAACACATTATCTTTTGATCTGGCTACATATTCGCTTTCACTACAGGTACCCTTTAAGCACTTCCGTTGTGTCGTATTGGTTTCAGACGGCAGAAACTAAATACGGAGGTGGTATTCCGTTTTAGGTTTCAAACGGAAAACAACAAAAAACGTGATTTCCGTATTCCGTATTTGGAATGAAACGAAAAAACAAACTAACAAAACGTACAAGGACCCAAGAGCAGCCTTAATTAAGATTAGTACCGTAACGTTAATTGCAAGTCCTACTTTTATCAAAATTGGCCAACAAATAATAAATTAGCCATTATAACCATGTTTAAGCTAGCTCGTACGAGCTGCGAGCGCGACAGTCTGATATCCGATTTGTGTCAGTGCGGCCATGACAACGGCTTTCACAGGGAATTTGGACGAAGGTTTTTTTTTATGTCGTCATTGTCAATCGTCGTTTTGAGCTTCTTCTTTCTTTAAAGTACCGGTTCAGGCACCGATATCGTTTTAAAAGTACCGATTTAGCACCGGTATCGAAAAAAACGAAAAACAATACCCATCCCTCATGATAAATGCTCTATGCTGCCAATAACACTTTATAACTAATGTAAAGCTTGTTCACCACTAATCCAGCCTCACGTGGAACAAACATAGCTTCATGTTCCCCGAGTGCAGCGGGTCAGCTCAGTTTTATTTTGGCGTTTACGAAAACGAGAATGATGAAGTCCTTTATGAATGTTGTGTCTGATAATCACTGAAGAATGGATTATGAATATAAGCCTCTTTGAGACTAAATGTAACTGCTTCATACATATCGATCATTCAAGTGTTTAGATTCTAACGCCTTCTATTCTACTACGAAGGGGAGTGTTTGTTTTGCTGACACAAAGGCGGAAGTGACAAAGCTGGGTTTTTGCTTTAACATTTTAACTTTAATGTTTTTGCTTCTAAGAGTTTAATCCCAGTTAGTCCACAACGTAGAAACAACGTCCATTGGTTACTGCTTTAGGACTAATGTTAGTTATAAATCAGTCTCTTTTGTACACATATTTTTGGGATACAATTGTAGATGCAGCAGAAACCGACTGTTTATTAACTACCACTCAAGTAGTTTTTACTCTCAACCGAGTATCCGTTCGTCGATCACATCTCGACCAACACTTTCTTCGTGAGTCCTTCGCATCGGGCGTGCTAATCATTCACATAAAATGCAAATCGATTTTAAATACCAGCGTATGTATACATGAGTAGAAAAATTAATTGGGATCCATGTGGTTTTATTTATTCTCAGAACAGAAATATTTTGATCGACACAGGCAAACAATAAAAACATCCCATTGGCAACCGTATACTTAAAAAATAAATTTATATTTCTCATCCGGTACTTAAAAGAAAAAGAAAAAACTTAACAGGCACCAATCACAATGGGTACATCCTAACATTATGTAGTGGCATTTGTGGCACTGAGAAATAATATTGAATAAAATGTAAAAGCTGTTTTTATAAAAAGTCAATAAAAAAACACCTTCAATAAAACAATGCTGATTTGTGCTCAAGCACATACTATATCTGCTAATAGATGAGGTGAAGGTTGCTCTCGAGTTGTTTCTTTAAAAAAAAGCCAGCATTTTGAGTGCATCGCTCTCCAGTGATTAAGTTAAAACCTGCAAGAGAGAAACCGTGTCAGTAAACAACAGACCTCCAGCTACAAGCATACTGTTCAACTTTTGTTTTTGAGTTCACAAAGACAATAGACTTCACAAAGACTTACTTATTAGAATCTATTTGGGAATCCCAGCCACGATCTCAGACTCGATACCACAGTGATTCGATCCTCGCAGGATCTTAAAGAATCCTGTAGAAACAGAAACGAGTACACTTTTATACATTACAAAAATAATAGATTTGACCCAACATTAGCAATTGTTAAGTATTAAATTGGAGATAGTTTGCATGTGAGAACATATGGTATGCTGGCAATCTTGCATATTTTATATTTTAAACTGATGCAGTTAAATATTCATAAATAATTTTTAAAACATAGCAATGACACAAATAGCATTAAATAAAAATGTACTTGGGTATCCAAGTTTTGGATGGGTATGAAAAGTTTGTGTGACAATTCAACAACATGTTCAGTTGAGGCTGCAGTTGATGTATAAAAATGTAAACTATGAGAATTGTCATAAAAATACATACAGGTACCGACTGCATTACATTGAAGGGATTCTGAATATTCCATTCCTTTAATACATATAAATAGGAGGGCTACCGTTTATAACAGATACATATTATTATTGCGAGTACTGGTGTATAAATGTTAAATTATATTCTCACCATTATCACCCCAGTCAGTGTTCCAGGAGTTGGCACAGAGCCAGTAGTGAACACCGTCCTCCACTCCCCAGCCCAGGATCTTGATGGCGTGGCCACCCAACACAGACCCAGACACATGCTGGTACACACCTGGAAATGAGAAGAACATAAATAAAGGAGGCGAGGAACCCGACTGAGGAGGCAAGAGTTCCACTTCAAGTGTGAGTGAGAGAGTCAGAAACTTCATTTGAATGAATCACCGAGCAAAAACGTGCAATCGGCATTTCACCTTTTTCTCAACAGGTTGCGAGTATACAAGCACTCAATACTCTGTGTTTGTACACACACTGACTGTTCATGGCGCTCTTACCAGACTTGTACAGCACAAAGTCTTCAAAGACGGTGAAGGCGCCCTCTACTGGCCCATTCTTGTAGATATCACTCTGAATCTGCGCCTCATCTGACAGCACGCTGTAAGACGTTTTACCTGTAAAACACACGTTTGAGTTAGGAACCGAGAGAGAGAGAGGAACCGAGAGAGAAATGCACAGAGAGAGAGAGAGTGTGTGTGAGTGTGTGTGTGTGTGTGCAAACAAAGCTTCATTCATAAGCTGAGCATTAGGCTCATTATAACGACATCAACGTACTGCTTGTATATTAGAGTGATTAATGGAGCCAAAGATAAAGTTATATTAAACATCTAATAAATATTAAACATGTGTAAGTAAGTTTAATCGTATACATGTTAGTGATAGATTAATCAAGTTTTAACTATTGATTCTAGTGGTATTAATACCTGGTCTACATACCACATTGTCTGAGTAACCACAATTTCTTTCTTGACAAAAACATTTGTGTATGAATACAATAAGAACACGTTTACTGTTCAAATTATTGCCAGTTTCATACCGTTTAAAAATCAACAGAGCCACATCCAATAAAATCTATTATAGAAAAATCTTTCCTGGAAAAAAAGTTATATCAAAGAAGCAGCGAAATATAGTGTCAAAATACTAAATACTGGTGCGTGTGGAAAAGACACGTTAGCGATGTAAAAGCATTTTCTTACCAAAGTGCTTGTCCACTTTGTAGCTTGGTGTGTATCCAGGTTCACACCGGGAGATGCACTTAGGTGTGTGTCCACTCTCCCCGGTGCAGGACGGCCTGCTGCCATTCACGTGGTGCTCACAGGGGGGGATGGTGTAGGGCCGGCAGCCTGGAGGCACAAAGAGCGAGACACAGAAATCAGAAACACACACACACCACTGTGGGAGTCTGACACACAAGACATACCAATGTGGGAGTCGTAGAGGCCGCCAGAGACCAGCCCCTCAGAGGTCCAGAAGACCCAGGCAGCTGCAGGGTAGCCGCCATTACAGCTGAACGAAGAGAACGAAAGTTTGTCTTTTTTAATCCACTTTTACCAAACAACCACTACGCCCTCCAAATGTTCACGTTGTACAATATATTCTGGGGGCACATCGCCAAATACAGATTATGACTCCTACCGCTTGGTATCTGCTGATACCAAGAGCCGCTTTAAAATCCGTAAACCTCATCACGAGGATCTCCCTGGAATCATCTCGCCTCGAGGCCACTGGATTTCACGTGGCTTAGTTACGCCACAGGCCGATCCACTTAACACGGTCACTTTTGACGCCGGTACTAATTCTGTGTATTGACGCGGTGCATTCCTATACATCAGACTTCTATCTTCCCGTCAGGTCATTAATTGAGAGCGTGTAATATTTGGTTTGGTACTGATGAGGTACGGGCCACATCACGCAGGTCAAGAAAGGAGTGAAGCCGTCCACACATTATTGCCCCTCACCCCATGCCGCAGCTCTCGCAGCAGGACAGCAGATCCTCGGAGGAGATCTCCACGCTGACCTCGGCATTGCTGTGGATACACACTCGGTCAGAGATGGCCTCCACAGCACCAAATGCCTGTGGGCAGAAACACCAAGACATGACATACAGATACACAATTTGAGGGGAGGTTTTTGGTTATCTGGATTATGGAGGATTTAAGAAAAGAAGGTTTTTCGATTAGATTGGCCAGGCCCTTCAAAGCATGTTAACTATTTTTGGAACAGTGCAAATAAAATAGACCCAACAGCTGGAAAAGGTGAATGTCAACTTTCAGCATCTAGCCACAATTTAAAAAAAATCACAATTATATACAAAATTGTGTCTGTGGAATGCGGGTGCAAAAAAAAAACTAAATGCTATTGTTTATTAAGATACGGCATGCCTACCCCTGCGCTAGCAAATCGGAATACATTTTTTAATGGCACCCTCAACCCAGTTAAATGTGGCCCCGTCTTCCCAACAGTTGAGTTTCTCTCACCCAGCAGGATCCACAGGAGCCCTGGTCCCGGATCTCCTTCAGAGTGGGACAGTTGGGCCACTGCTCCCTGCAGTCAAAGTTGGCCGGCAGCTCCAGGTCTCCAGCAAACTGAACCCTGAGGAGTATTTTGTACACGGCGCATATATAATTAGGGGATCTACAGCAGAGAAAGTACTCACTCTCAATGTTATGCAAGAATAATGAAATGCTAATCGACTGACTCACATGACTGGCAGCTTCGGTCCATTCAGCATGGTACCGCAGAGCCTCTTGATGTAATCGTAGTCCACATTATGGAAGTTGTGACCGGCCTGTGAGAGACGAGGGAGATGAAGTCAAATAGAACGGATTCAAAGCTGAAAAAAACAAAAACAACAACTCACCTTCCAGGTAGTGTTGACCTTATTGATGTAGTTGATCATCTCACTGGACAGTGCTTGGAAATGGGGTCTGGCCAGGCTCACCGACAAGCTGGCAGCCAATAACAGAACGGCTGAACGCCACATTCTGCCTGAATTACAAAATTAAAGAGGACAAGTTTATTTGTTGTACAAATGTACTGGAGATCCGCAGCGTGGGCACGACGAGCTCACCAAGACGAGGACTACAACACAAACAACGAGAACGGGCACTAGGTAGAGCGCATACCTTCGCATATCACAAGATTGGGCATTGCATTATGAACATTTTGGCATTAGTTGCATGCCAATTGGATATAAATTGACCGTGCTATGGTAAAAATAAGATTTTGAACTATCCATGACCTTGACCTTTGACCCGATCGATCCCAAAATCTAATCAAATGGTCCCCGGATAATATACAATCATCCCACCAAATTTCATGCGATTCGGTTTAAAACTTTTTTTGTTATGCGAATGACACCCATACAAATAAATAAATGGCGATCAAAACATAACCTTCCGCATTTTCAATGCGAAAGGAATGAAGAGAATAAAGTTGCCTTTTCTTTTATGTCTTGTATATTATTGTTCTTTGTTGGCTCACAAAAGAAATCTAGTGGAAAAAGACAGTGGTGCTAAATGACCCCAAATGACTGTGCATTAAGTAGTCAAAGTTTATAATCTTATTGAAAGCACAGAACAAAAGTGAGACTGGCTTAATCAGGAGAGTAATGTGGAGAAAGTGTACACAAACACACAACCCCACACACACACACACACACTGAGCTAAAATAAACATTCACAGTTGACTAGCCGTTGAGACTCTGGTTGCAGCTACAAGTGGAACATGGAGCAGAGGAACCCTCTTGTCCTCCGTCATGCTCTTCAGACCTCTAAAGTGGTTAAACACGCCGAATAAGCACAACAAGCAGTCCGGACACTTCAACCAATAACTTAGATTTTTGTCTACAGGACTTTTTTTATACCAGATTGACTGAGTTTCAGTTCCTACTTTTTTTAAAAGCCCAAAGAATAATACGAACTCCTCCTCCTGCTGAAAACTCCCAACAACAAATGCACATGTGTGCACAGATCAAATATAAGATGAGACCACTTTACCAGAGGTGAAATGCTGCGGTCAGAGTCGACATCAGCTGCAGACAAAGAGCCCATTAGAGATCATGGGGCCCATTAAACAGAGACGTGGGCTGGGCCCAGCCGGAGCCCGGTGCTCAGAGGGCATCTAAATCAATACCAGTGCAGACACTGTGCTTGAACATGCAGCTTCAACCTATATTTACATTAAGATAAGGATGAGTGATGATGTGAGGTAAGAGACGTGGACCAGCAGGAGTGGCGCACAAATGGCTTTTTACAAAAAGAAAGACAGGAAATGTTAACTTTTCTTCTGCCATTCAGATAATCTGTTTCTTTCTTTCTGGACCAGGTTGTGATCTAAGATTAGTGGACACTGATTTTGAGTCGGCGTGTTGACAAACACAACTTTACACTTTTGTAGGCGCTTAATAGACTTCTACAGACTGCTGCACAGATCTTCTCTGGAGAACAAGCGCCCGTCTCGTTAGTAATCTGTACTTCTGCCCACCTGTTGAGGCACAACTGTTTTAGTACAGAGAAAGCAGAAGAGAATCCAATGAAGACACCTCAGGTGTGTCTGAGAGTGAAGAAAAGAGGAATGATGGATTTCAATGAAACTGGTTTGATATCACAGGACTGACGCATCACGAGCAAATAGTCCACAAGAGGAAGTGAGACCAGAAAATTCCCCTTTACAGAATGCCGACTCGACATAATACGACCACTTTAAAATTTAAACCAGGTTATTGTTTTCATTATATCAGATTATGTAATGCAACAGAAGTGACTACATTGGCTGGGCATTAGAGTTTTCATTCTACTGCGTGTAAACAGCTTAGACACGATTTAAAATCGCTGTGAATCATCTATTCTATATGTTGCGTTCCCGAGTGAAACATTTAGACGCCCTCACCAACAAACTCGCATTAAATGACAAATCAAGCCTATCTTTTCAGTTTTTTTAGGGAAGTGGCTCAACCGCACATGCGGAACAGAAAAGTGCCTTGAAGCCGAAACAATGATTTGGATGTGATTCGGGGGGGAAGTGAACCTCCAGCCTCAAACCTTCAGTCCCATGTCGATTACTTTCAACACACTTATCGTGTGACATTTATTCCCCTTATGTGGGAGATTTAAGATAAAGACACAGATGGATGAGTCAGACGGAGACCTTCAAAAGGTGTGTTCGGTAGCTACGTCCATCTTATTTCTATAGTATGGTGTCGTTTTTTCACATTAAACAGGCCAACACTGATTATTAAAAGGTATCTCGAAAATACAACAACAAAGCATGTTCCCTCTCTTAAAATATTAATTTAAGTGTATTGAGGACAAAGAACTGAACCAAGTCTGGTTGGAAATGTACAAAGTTCAATTTTTCATTGTTATTTTGGAGTAGTCTGGCTGGAAATTGTGTCGTTAAGTTTGTATATTCAGCTTTACTTTCATCCCCTGGTGTCTGCTGTGTGTTAAACTGGGTGAACTTTTCTGAGACAGAATGGCTGCCTCCACTTTCACTTTCTGGTCAATGTTGTATCAACATGGTGTATTAAGTTTCATGCTCATTTCAACTTCAGGCTTTAAGTTACTTTCTTTCTTTACCACGAGCTTCTGCCGACACCGGATTTAACTCAACATTTCGATGTGATGTAATCATTAATTAAAGAAACGAGTGGACAGTCCCAGCAGATTTGATCTCATCACCTCTGACCACAAAAGCCTAAAATAAATCAGGAAGTCAAAAACAACAATCACGACGTGAGCAACGAAAACAAACTTTGCGTTGCTTTTCTTTTTCTATCCAAAAAAACAAAACTACTAAACTTAAATAAGGTTTCGTGTATTCTCTTCTATTTTAAGTTAATTGAAAGAGTCAGCTAGCTACGTTAACCTTAGCGTGAACTGTTAACGGTCCGTGTGAACAACCTTTCACCTAGATGACAAACTGAGGACAGAGCAACGTAAATGAACATGTACCTGCGGCTCGTGTGTCAGCTGGATGTGTGAATATTAAATCTTCAGCTGCTGGTTCTCCGTCTGTCCGCCACTGGTTAACAACCTGAGACTGAAACTATGCGCCTCTGCATTTATTCACCGGATCACGTGACCCGGTCACGTGAACGCACGTGACCGGACGACACCAAACAGGAACCTGAGATCTTCACACTGGCCGCTTGGTGGTGCTCAAACTCACCCTCATTGTATTAAATCCTACAATCTATATATATATGTTTTTATTATTCCCCGCCCCCGACCACCCATTACTATAATTATTTGTACCTATGTTTTTAAAAATAATTTTAATTCATTATATATAATATATAATGAATGAAAATTAATTATATTAATTATAATATAATATATATTATTATAATAATTATATTATATATATTATATCATTAATAATATAATTAATATAATCATTGTCATTATATTCATTATATTATTGTTTGATATATTAGTGCATTTAATTCATATCAATGTATCTTGTTCTCACTTTTATCATAATCAGGAAAGGAAGCCCCCGCTGCAACAATAATTCTCAAATGTAAGTACTGCAATCAAAATATAGTATGTATTAAATGTAGTTGTAAACGTAGGGATCCAAATTTCATGGATGAACGAGACAGCAAACCCCAGATATAGTTTCTACCAGTTGTGTGACATCTGCTTTAAAGGGTGTTCTCATAATATTTTCTGACAAAGTTAAACAACTAAGGACAAGAGATCGTGACATGAAGCATAATGCTGATGACTGTTTTTTCACAATGCATGATATTTATGTATGGTGGCATTTTAACACATTTAATCTATCTGTGACTTTTTTTTAAACAACTTGTGATTTGAAACCGATTTGCACAGATCACTCAGAGAACATGCTGATTGTCCGGCTGCTTTCTCTTCCTTTAATTTATCTGTCATCTGACTTTCAAAATGAGGATGAGGGAAACAATACTGTGAGAACAGCACACACACTTTAATCATTGTCTTATCAAGGAATTTGCATCAGAGCAGCTCCTCCTTTTGAAGTTGAGAGATAAACTCATTTAACCAGGCGAATTAATCAACATCATAATCTTGTTTTAATCCAATTAAAACATTATTCAACTTATTTTTGATTGCAAGGATAAATCAAGTTGTAAAGAATTGATTGAATTTAAGTATAGTATCAACGATGCTGATAACAGCATTAAGGTGATTCCTGCTCTTCTACATGATCTTGTTTCAAGGTGAAGACTTTCATTCCCTTCAGTATTACCAGCTAATAGCGATCTGACATGCTGCAACTATTCTGTTATAATGCATGTACAACAAATGTGGTGCCATTTAGTGAACTAGAAATACTTTACACAACATATCAGAGTGGGAGGAATAGTCCACCCCGGTGTTAATGTAAACAACATTATGTTTATTTAAAATGCTGAACTATGGTACTGTGAATGTACTCAATGTACAATAAATTCATTACCGTCTTGATTTACACTCTTATTACACATTTCCACTTGTCTAAAGTTCACAACAAAGTTAAAAGATCACTGACTACAACATGAATACAACACGACACAGGACTCTGAGCTCTGATCATGACTAATGATTTTTATTTTGTCACATCAATAGCACAGTATTAGCTCACCATCACCAACCACAGCTGCTCTGTGGTGAATTCCTGCAGAGACTAGGCGATGCACGTTGATAAATGGAGGCCGTCCGGTCACCGAGTGACGTGACGCTCAATCAGCAAAGTCATTTCTCTGAAACTTCCGCACAAAACCTTGAATACTGCACCGAGGCGGTTCACACGTTTCATGAGAAAAAAGAAAAAAAACAAATGAGACGAAGTGGAAACACAATCTGTGTGAAGATTATCATACACATCAGGTACACAAGAGCAAAGCATATTGTTTTGATGTAAAGCAACACACAGCTTCTACAAGCGTGGCAGCTGAAAGTGTCTCTACGGGCAAAGCGCCGAGTCATGGCGACGAGCCGAGGCGTCGCCTGCAGTCTAAAGCGTGTGGAGATATTCTAGTGCACTAATATACATCTCGTTAGCTGGCATACTGCTTTTGCGTTGTCATACATTCTAGCATGTGTGTTTACTATTGTAATGTATGTGTGTGTTTCTTTCTCTGAAGGAATAGGTACAACTCTCTGGATGAAGGAGTAACATGCAGTGCCTCGTCATCCATCAGGTATGTGGATAACAGTTTGACAGAGCATGCTTTTTCTCTAAAGTGCTGCACATGTTTTTATCATCAAACATTTAACTTGCCGTTTCAGAGACAGAACATACTTTATAATCATATAAAAGAAAGTTAAATAACATAGCAAAGATACAAATATAGATGGAATACTGGTATTGTTAATTATATGATTACAATCAGATTATACTGAATGAAATAAATAACATTCATATCATTTTATAATACTGGCTCATAGTAGCACATTATATCCAGGATTTACCTCGATGCAATATTTAGATTATGGTTTCCCACCTTCTGGTATGAACAAAAGTTGTATACAGTAAAAAAAAAAAAAAGAGTTTTCAGGAATAAAATAAAAAGATAATAGAATCACTTTTGTCACTTGGATATTCAGTTTTCTGAGGTAGGAGGTTCAACTCATGAAACCGGAAGGACGAAGTATATATGTGAGTATGGCAGGCTGTACAAGAGAGTACCACAAATATTTAGTTGTTAACTATTCACGTAAGACTATGTCCAATTAGATTTCAACCTTTATGTTGACAGAGATGCATCGTCTGCATCTGAGGAAGTCGTTTCATGTTCAACACACAACTGAACGGTTAATGTTTCCTCTACGTAAGTAAAACAGACCTCGATATTAATACTCTTTTCTTTTTTTTTAGGCATAATTTCTGCACATTTGATGACATTGTGTTTCACAAGTGCATCTTTAACTCTGCCAACAACTGCTTGCTTGCTGTGTGCTCTTCAATAATAGTAATTGTATGCCAAATAATGCTGAATGCTAATTATTAGAGTAGCAGAGAGGAATGACGAATTTAACAATGACTTTTGGGGAAATACAAATATAGATCACAACAAGTCCTTAAAAGAAAAACCCCATGGGACAACTTCCATAAAGGTCTGTCCCATCAACAGCACACAGAGCTGCTGCTACTGCAGCTCATTGGCTTCTATCATTATATTTTGTCATCCTTTTTACACTTCATCAATAAGAAAAAAAAGAAATCAATGTCATGGTGTTCAACGTTACCTCCTCTCTGTTAGAGACCAAACACAGTTATGTCCTGCACAATTTCTCTGTTTTCTGTATTTCATCTTCTAATTACAAGTTTAATTTGGTCTATAAAATGCAAATCCTTGGAAAGGGCCAAATGGAGTAAATGTCTAAAATAATAGAAAATTGTTACTAATTTAGATATCATAGTTATAAGTTAGAACAAACACATAAAATACATGTTTTGATGTAAAATATCTGATCATTAAAATAGACACAAAAAAATAAAAAAATCTGATGAATTAAATAAAATGCATGTAACAATATAAACATAATCTGATCTCCCTTGATGTATTCTCATGTTGTAATCATAGTAGTCTACAGATTATCATGGTACACTTTAGCTTACCTTTTCTGCCCACTGACATTATTGTAGTTACACTTATCAAATATAATTCATAAAATAATAATCCCTCCAACATTTGCTTTTTGTAATTTGCTTATGTGATAGTTCCTCAAAAATAAACTAACATATTTGAGTATTTTACAGATTGTAAAAAGGTTTCTTTGTATGTCAGTAATGTGATGTGAAACCTGGAGGGGATAGTCTGCATTATCTCTAGATTTTGTAAAAAATAATAGAGAAAAAATAATATTAATAATAAGCTTTTGCAAGCCTCATAACTTATTGATGAAGCATACTTGTATTTGCATTAAGTTGCATTATTTATATATTTCATAACAAATGATTGGTTTCATCGGGTCTGGCATGGTCGAGCGGCGTTACAAGAGAGTGAGTCAGGTGTTTGTAAACTGGTTAAAACCCGATTCATTTTCACAATTCTTTGACCTTGATTCACATGATTGTTAACGCTAAATATTGTTATCTATAGTGTATTGTGTTTTTTTTTTTCATCAAATGGTTATAAATTTAAAAAAAATCCCCCCTGTCCCCCAATTTAGACTGCTTGGTTCCCCTGGTGCTGATGTACATGCCAGTCCACCACGAGCCTCACCTGAGGCTCACTGATGGTTTCGTTTCGTACAGTAAGGTCAGAAATGATGAAGGTTTGAGTCACTGCAGTGGTTAACAGGGGTGCTCCCTATGCTTCCTAACCGTCTGCTAGTTTAACCCTTGTATCTGAATGTCAGGGAAAAACAAAATCTATATTTACATTGTGTTTCCTTCTATTAGTAATTCAAATGCACTGAGCTGAAAAGATCTATTATTTCCCCACCAAGCCATCCCTAAATTAGTGAATGCATTGATTAATGTAAATCCCTAACCTCTAAACTAAAAAAGACATCACTGCCCACCCAGTTGTTCTACCCCTTTACACCCCAGCCTCCTTATACCATCCTCTCCTGACTGCCCACAAACTGGACCATCTGTTTGCGAGCGTGGGAGAGGACTGGAGTGAGTGGAATGATTGGAGTACCGGGTGTGTTATCACCAAAAGTAGAAGCACCAGGAATTGCATCACCGGGAGTTCCGGGAGTTTCGGGAGTTGATGCGATGGGAGTTGAATCAGCAAGGGAAGCTCCGGGTGTAGAAGCAGCAGAGGTGGAGGCACCGGGGGTCCCACCCGGGGTGGGGCCTGGTGTTGTACCAGGAGTGGCAGGGGTGATAACAACAGGGGACGGACCTGGACTTTCCGCCCGAGCTCGAGGCTCCAGGCGCGGGGTGGATGTGATGAAAAGAGCCTCTCGGATCCGGTAGGGGCTTCTGTAGGTGGAGATCGGCGACAGCTCGGAGCCCCAGCCCAGGTAGCTCCCACTGGAGGGAGACTGAGCATCCGTGCTGAAGTAAAGTGTGTTGCTGAGCTCTCCGGGGAACGAGGGTTTTTTATCCAGGGAACCAATCAGGAGAGGGGAACGACGATCGGATGTCCATTCGGGAGTCTTGATGTCCAGGGAACCCACGGAGGACGAGGCCAGGGATACGGCGTTGCTGTCGATGTGGTGGAGGCTGCCGTGTTGCAGTGGAGATGAAGGCGTCGGCGAACCGTAAGCAGCGCTCTGAAACTCATCATCACCTTTGAAAAGGAAAATGAAAAATGTGTTTAAAACAGAACCCGTCTCCTCGAGGTAAGACCATCCTTGAGGTTACTATGACAACAAACGATGTGTATTACAACACTTAAGGGGAAAATATACATTTGGTTTAATTCTTACGAATAATCTCCAGTGAGTTTCCTTTAGCAAAGATTGAAGACAACAACATCTATGACACTCGTATTAACTTTTCATTGTTAAGATTAAAAGACTAGGCCAAGTAGTAATGGTATGTTCAGTGTGTGTGTGTGTGTGTGTCTACATAAACACCTTTGTGTAACAGCAACACGTTTTTCACACTTACTTTGCATTTGAATAAATTCCTCAAATTGCTAAACGTAAAGCGGCTGCAGTAAATATTTCTATATTAACAGTCGTTGCTCCTGCCTGCACAGCTGTGAGCAGCAGACGCACGTTAAAGACGAGGTGGTGACCGCAGTGGAGCATTGATGGAGGTGAGTATCGGACTTGTATTCCTTAAATGAACGTAGTGTTGCTTCTGATATGATGGATTTTTAAAAAAAGTAAATGTTTACCAACAAATTTAAGGTTTAAAGTGTGAGTTTACAGACACCACACGCTGCTCTGTGGGTATTCAAACAAAGCCAAGGTCAAAGGTCATCAATAAATTAAGCATGTCATCAAAATGTTCCCTGCATGTTGATAGATAAAAGTGGGAAATAATAAATAAATATACTGCTCTCTGGTCCGCCGTAAAGCAGTCGGCATTTCAGGACACACACTTTGTGGTATTAACATTGTAATAAACCGTTCCCGTGCCCACTGAATGTCGTGAGTGTGTGAAGCAGCAGGAAGCCAACCTCTTTCTGACGGCGGGGCGCTGGACATTTCTTCGGCGCTCTCTTCCAGAATGACCTCCTGGATTGGGATGATCTCCGGAAAACATCTAAAATCCTGGATTGTTGTGGGTGGAGCTTTTCTAACTGGTCTGGCTACCACACTGGAGGGGGCTGGCTTTGAAGGCTGCACCACCTCTCTGACCTGTGAGCGAGACAGACAGCTGAGCCTCCGACTGCAGACGCACAAACTGGAACCTAAGTGATCACAATAGTGTCTCTTTTTATTTATTTATAGTCTAATGGATGGCTAAACGGTTTTGTTTTGAGAAACATTTGAAAAATATGTCCATATGTCCATATGTTTATGTATCAGCTCATCCATCTCCATTTTTTTTAAACTCCTACACATTGTGGCTTCGAGTATACATCGTCATACATAGTTGTAGTTCATATAAAGATCTTACCTGTGGAGCCTGGGTCACCTGTGGGGGAGCTGGTTGAGGAGCTGGTTGTGAGATCTGGGGAACGTGCGGCTGAATAAGTGGACCCTGAAAAACCCAGCACAAATAAGAATAAGAAACCCTATTAATATATATATATATATATATATATATGGTCCTCGCATGCAGCTTAAAGTGTCACTTGCACCCCATAGAGAGAGATGCGTTGAGCAAGTTATGTGCACCCCTGTGTATGAATGTATATATCCGTCTTTTGTCATAAATCTTTATGTTCTCACAAAAATATACCGAGAATATCGGTAATATGTGATTAATCTTGATTAATCCACAGAAACCTGTGATTAATTTGATTAACATTTTTAATCGTTTCACAGCCCTAATATATATATACATATATATATATATATATATATATATATATATGTTAACATCACACTTTAAGCTGCATGCGAGGAAGGACAGGTTTAGGAAGCAGACATCAGTCTCTCCTCTGAAACTTAAAGTAAAGCAACTTTTACTAAACATACTACTCTATAGTAAATAGTATATACTATACACACTAAACTACTTAGCTATACTTTTACAAATATCAAGTTGCAGGAAGTTTTACTACTAAAACCAATCGTTCTTCTAAGCAAGACATTGAGGAATGCAACGAACCCGAAGAACATGAGGTTCATCAGGGGAGTAAACCTCTTCAGGCAGACCCATCAGCCCGGCGAGCCCGCCCTCGCCATACGACGACCAGATGCTGGTGACGTCCCCCGTCTTCATGGCCAAGCGAATCAGCAGCCAGTGGTGATGTTTCCATCCCTCCCATTGGACGGGGAGATCCATGAGGGTCCCGCCTCCTGATGAGATGAACAACAGTAGTCTTTACGATGAATATAAAGAGAGAGATAGAGAGATAGACAGACAGAGAGATAGACATACAGACAGACAGAGAGAGAGAGAGAGACAGACAGAGAAATAGACAGACAGAGAGATAGATGGATAGAGAGACAGAGAGATAGACATACAGACAGAGAGAGAGAGAGAGACAGACAGAGAGATAGACAGACAGAGGGAGAGAGACAGAGAAATAGACATACAGAGAGACAGATAGGGAGATAGAGAGATAGACAGACAGAGATAGACAGACAGATAGACAAACAGATTGACAGACAGACAGAGAGATAGACATACAGACATACAGACAGACAGACAGACAGTTTTTTAACAAACCAGACAGCGTTGCATGGCGATGGAAAGTGGGCGTGACTTTCTCCTCCAGTGACAGAGTGGATCCTCGCTCTGTGCAGGCGCCACCGATCCCCCGGTGGCGAATACTCTGAAAAATCTCAAAGGACTTTGGGTGGAGGAAACGATAGTACAGCACCAACGCTATCACTCCTGGATAGAGAGAGGGAAGTATAGAAACACAGGGATGACTTTGAATGGAGATGTGCAAGAGTGTGCACAAGATATTAGAACTCAAGATGAAACAAAAGGTGTTCAGCCATTTAGCATTGAAGGGGCTTATTACAGTCCTGCTACACTTGCACCTTCACTTTACACACACACTGTTTGTATATATTATACATATCCACTGGATATTATAACAGCATTGCACTTTTTTTTGTATATTGTTGTAGGTTATATTTTTATGTGTGCTTATATTCTTCATTCTTATACTTCTTATACCTAAGCTCTCATCGGCCGAGGCCTGCAGGAAGCTCATGAGTTCAGTTTTGGGTCAGACGGCTGATTTATTTCGGGTTTATCTATAGGAGGGAAGGATCGCGTGGCAGCGAGAGGCACCTGCAGTCCAGCCCAGAAAAACAACACACACACACAACTGTTTGAATTTGATATGATCTTTGAAGATCAGACGGAAATGTTGTATGTTTCTGTCTTTTCAAGGCCAGGGAGGAGATGGTTGTCCTCCCTCATGCCAGCGAAGTCAAATTAGATTGCGGATTCTGAATACAGTCAGATGACGTGATCTTCGAGGAGAAAAAGACTGTTTTTCTGTTTTTTCAGATTTCCACTTTCCACCGTTATTAAACGCCGCCGGGCTTCCAATCCTTGATTACGCATTTAATATATACTGCTCTCTGCACTGCTGGTCAGATGCTAACCCACACGCCGTTGCCTCAGTACCTCTCCTCTGTGCAATGGCAATAAAGTTGAATCTGAATCTACAGCCACAGATAGCATATTATTATTATTTTTTGGGTCCAAGCATTTCAATTATTGATCAGGTTTATTCGAATTTTAACAAACATAGCAAAAAATACCAACTGTAGCTTTAACGTCAGCATGTTAGCATTCACAGCATTTAGCATCGAAGCCATGTCCTATGACGAGCACGTCTGTCCTACGGGTGTGTCTCACCGATGAGGAAGCTGGAGAACACTGCAGCCGGGATCCCCACAGTGTCCCAGGACACCATCGTAAACAACCACGAGGAGGCCAGAAGAAGAAAAGCGTTTTCTATGAACATGGCCTGAAGAAGAAGGAAAGGAACAGAAAGAGGAGGAACTTTTACATGTTGTCGTTTTTTATCCAGCGTATCTAACTGTTACTCAACCACTGTGTTTGAGACCACTTGGATTCAACTGGTGTCCGATATGCCATTTGGTGAACACTTTTATGCAATTCATGTTTTCAGTGCTTGTATTGGCTCGTACATTAACTCATGGCTGTCATGTGACTCATAGTTTCTCAGATAAAATGTTCGACAGTAAAATGAATTTGCAGATTGGGATTTGTCTCCAATGAAATTCAAAGGATAGACTGTATTTGTGTCATTCATAATTTTTTGTTTTATCCAATACAAATTGAAATGCTGTGTGAACAGACCACACACACACACACACACTTACCAGGTAGAACCCAGCCATGCGGTATCTGGATTGACCGTACTTCACATTGAGGAAAAAGAAGATGTGAATGGCCCCCAGAATGAAATTGAAGAGTCTCCATCGACTAGTAGAACGTATGATGTCGGTCTGCTGTGTTACCATCCAGAAAGTAGTACCCAGCCAGTGCACACCTGACACACACACACACACACACACACACGATATTCAACTATCAATAGATAGACACACTAATACAGGCAACCTGAGCAGATGAGGAAGAGGAGGGCGCCCTCACCAAGACTCATCCAACAAGTACAAAGTTAAATGTCTTTTGCTGGGGAAAACACACACACACCACTCACATCCTTCATCCTTCCCCAGCAGAATATAAAATGTTTGTCAAGTTCAAATAAAATAGGAGCTTGAGGATGAAAACTAGACGCTACCAGACTCACCAATGACTCCCAGGATCCACTGTCTGAAGATACGCGTGAAGAGCATGATAACAGCACATCGAGATCCCAACATACTGACCTGCAGACAGAGACAATGTGTCACAAACCAAGCCAAACATGTTCTTATACACGTGCCACCCGTGACATTGAGACTGTGACGTCGACGGTGCGTGTGCATATTGGCTGTTGTGGTGTAAATATGCCCACCCTCCACAGAAGTCGACAGAGAATGGCAGCGGGGGTCATTTGGAGGTGTCCCGGTCTGATGAGTAAACAGGCTCTGGCGTAGAGGACCAAGGCCCACGACAGAGATAACAAACACACCACGAAACACACGGAGGCTGGAAGGAGGGATGAGAATACGTTGATACATCGTAACGCTATACTGCACATCCGATGAACGTCCGCTGCACACAAACACTGGAAAGAGACGGCCCCCTGACAGATGGAAGAGTATTCACTCGGTTTCAGCTTTGTTTTGGTCTCTATCGACTTCTGAGGGAAACAAATGGCACTGTGTTTATCGGCTAACTTTCTCTGGTGTGTGAAGTCCACCAAGGGACACGAGTCCAGCTATAAGAGTGAACAGTTAGTTACACTCTCCACTGAGGCGAGTTAGGTTCTCTGTGTACTACGAGCCACCCCTTTCACATTGTGTTCACTTTGTTATTTTAATAACAACAATATAAATGATATCTGCTTTACATTTCTTTTGTTATCATTACATTATACAGGTCTCTCATGGAGTTATCTGCAACTATGGTCTATTGGGCCACAGTAGACCAGAGTGTTCCTTAAATTAAAATCTAGAAACACACACTGAACATGCTGTCACTACCACACACACACACACACACAACCACACACACATATATACCTGCTATTTCAGACCGTAGCGACTTTGCACGCATGCTTTCTACATTTCCTCTTCAGAGTCTCGGTACCTGGAGATTTGATTCCTATGTCGGTGCAGATGAGCACGTAGGTCTGCAGCAGCGTCTGAGGGAGGGTGACCACCAAGGCCTCGAACAGGCGTAAGGCCGACGCATCGGCCTGCTGCATGATCTCACAGTACACGTGCACGTCTGGCAGACACATGCACTCCCACAACCTGTGGAGGCCAGAGGTGGATGAGGGAGGAAGAAACAGAGAGAAAAAGGGAAATGCCCCCCCCCCATACACATCAGTCTATACGTCGTTATTATCATAACCATCCAAATCAGACAGTCACGTGTTCAGTTTGTCTGAATATCACTCTGAACTGTCCTTTTCAATTTAACACCATTAATGTTCATTCACAAACTCACACACACACACACACAGATACACAAGGTTGGGCCACCTTTTGAAGATACCCAGGTGCAGTATGTGTGTCCAGGTGAGAGACTTCCTGCGGATGCGTCCATCTGAGAGGTACCACAGATAGCTGAGCCACTGAGGGCCCCAACCTTTGAAAAATAGGATGAAACAAATATAGATCAAATATATATCTGTCATCACTCCATCTATCTGTCTATCACCAACCATCCATTCGTTCTGCCAAACTGTCTGGTCCATTACTTCTACGGTCACAATCAAATGATATAACATATCCGTAAGCTGAATATAACATTTCTTGTTATCTGTCTCTGTAATTTAGGAAACCCACAAACATATTTCTATTGTTTTCAAGTTTCAAGTTTCAAGTTTTTATTGTCACATCCCCTTTTATACAAGTATAATCGGTTTGTGAAATTCTTATGTGCAAAACACCCGACAGCAGTAGCAGACTAAAAAAAGAATAAGAATGAGAATAAACTATACAATATCCACACAAAAAAGAAGAAAGTATTAACAATATATATATAAAACAATGTAATAGAATATACATCATGACAATATATATATATAAAACAATGTAATAAAATATACACTTTTTTGAGACAATATATATATATATGTATATACATACAATATATATATACAATATATATATATATAAAACAATGTAATAAAATATTGTAAACATCGATTGACATGTTGTTGTTGTTGTTGTTGTCTCACCTGGCAGCAGGAACAGTGCAGTGAAGCCAGCGAGATGGGCATAGCAGTAATTGTGACCCGTCCACAGATAGTACACAAAGCAATAGATCACTGTGGGAAGAGGGGAGGAAACACACAGGTGCACACCGAGAAATGTGAGATGACCACAACGTGCATATTTGGACAAACCTCCCCTTTACACAACACTGCAGGAGCACAAAACAGAGGTCCATGAACTCTTATCTCATCTCTTACTGTGTTATTGAAACGTGTTACTGTCACACTCGTCAACAACAAACTGGCGGCCCTTTGAATAGTGCTGCTTTCCTTGCGGTGCTCGGCATCGACGTGTTTACAGCAGCACAACAAACGTGTCATCAGTCTGTCAGATCAGAGAGCTTTCTGTGTTTTGTGAGCGTCGACTCGTTTTCATCCGACATCCCATCGAAGGTACATTGACAAGAGGGCGCTGTATCCGATCCCCTCTGCTCCCCACGCCACACGGGCTGAGCTCTGCACATTTTACTCCCTCAAAACATGTCATCTGAACCGTTTGAGATGAACAGGAGGCAGACTAGGCCCCATCACGGGGTACGCCCATCCTCTCGTCCATGCACCGCACCTCCCAAAAAAAAAGGGCGCTGAAATATGACAACATGGCTCCTCTTTTTTATTATTTAGGAGAGTTCTAGAAGCTGGAAAAGGCACAGCCGTATGAAATAATAACTCTGGAAGAGTCTTGCGTGAGTCTGCAGTTTTTGCTGCATAGGCTACATGCAGCAGTATAAGAAAGAGGAGAGAGGCGCACTGGTGCTCACTGCAGACTCTGGCTCTATTATTAATATTCAATAAGCTGCTGAAGTGAAAACAAACGTCCAACTTTGTATGTTGCATAATTCTAGTCTGGGTTTGACAATAAATAACATCCCAAATCATCTGTCTTATCTACAATGTGGGAGCATCTCTCTCTGCCTTAGCCCCCTCACACATTGTGGGCACACACAAAAAGGCACGCGCACACGTGCACGCGCACGCCAGTAAAGTCAAATAAAACACATCACGGTCACGCACGCACATGCCACCAACATACAATGAACGAGCGCATCTGTGAAGGATAGTGCACTGGGTTGTATTGATTGTGCGCAGGGCGTGTGCGCGTGCGCGTGCGCGTGCATGTCCCAGGTAAGACTCACCCGCCGTCCTCTCCGCAACGATGAGGAATGCGGTAAAGGCGAAGACGCAAAGTTGGCAGCACGGCATGCAGGCGCCTCCGCGGCTCGGGGTCGCCGAGTAGTCCCGCATAGCGGATCGAGAACCGGGACCCTCAAGGTGGACGGTGGTCACGGGGTGTCAGCGCGTTGAAGGCCGGTAGTGTTATTATTCTGGTCCCGGTCGGGGAGTGTCCAGCTGCAGCAGCCCGCTCCCTCTGCTCCGTGTCCCCGTCCCGACGTCACGCCCGTCCCGTTAAAGAGATAGCACCGGCAGCGGAGGAGGAGGGGGAGGGGGGGGGGGCAGAGCTGACCGGTACCTGACAGGGAGGTCTATTTAATGTATTCAACATTATCATCTTGGTCCTTCTAAGACACACTTGTGACGCTACAGTGTTGTTCTTGTATTTAGTGTTTTATTAGTAATCTTCAGTGGCGTGCCGTGGGCCTGGGGCCTGGGCCTTCAGTGAGGTCCTACACCATACGTGTCAAACTCAAGGCCCGCGGGCCAAATGTGGCCCGCCATGTCATTTTATGTGGCCCGCAACGGCATGAAATAAATATGATGCCTTTTCTTAAAAAAGGGAGGAAAAAAATCTTGTTTTTATTTTGAAGGTCTTTTTTTGTGTGCAGCGGACTGCGGTCTGTTCACGCTCCTTCATGCTGCGTTCAGCCAGAGGAGAGGCGAACCCTTGCGTTGCTTTACTAAATGTACTCCCGTGAGTTCAGTCGCCGGACTGTTTGTGATCGTTTTCTTCACTCGCGCTAGAAGCGCCGGAGAGGGGGCGTGGCTTATCGTGGCATAACAGTTCGTTACCACCGTCCACCACGGAAGAAATACACACTCTTTGTTCTGTTGAGGAAGTCCCACACACGTCGGACCATAAATCCCTCGAGTCTGGGTTAATAATATTAATATTACATATTATATTATCCGTAGCCACACGCAGCTTCTCCAGGAGCTGCGTCTGGATGACGGCCGCTTCCAGACGATCGATATCCTCCGGAGGTTCTGATTCAACGGTATGACGTCAGTGACGTCACACGGAGCATTTCAACAGTCTCACCTACTTTTACCGCCCGAGTTTAAAAAATCAGCCCGAATGAGGCGCATTTTTCGCGCCCGGCGGACATCCAGACGCGCGTGCGTGCGACCACATTGACTTTGTATTAACAAACGTCCCCAGTTCCCCTATTATGAATTCCTCCATCAGGTCTACGTCAGTGGTCACTAGTTAATGTTGAACATGTGAATCTTTTTTAATTACCCTTGTTTAATTTATTTAGAGTTTGTGTATAAAAGCTGCTCCTCAAGACTCTGACTTGTAGAGCAGCTTTATATGTCATAGGTTCAGTGAGTGAGCCATGAATTACATCTTTTGAGGCTTTTTAAAACCAGACTTTTTTATTTCATGTATATGCATGAAAGCACTGTTTAGACGTGTTAAAGTCTGAAGTTACTGAGTAGTAATGTATGTTGTATTACCTTGTGTCCTTAAGATTCACTTGTCGATTCATAATTGACTGTAAAAGGGAATATTACTAAATAGTTTTGTTGTGCATACTGTGATATTCTGAACTCTCAGGTTCAAACTGCACCATCTTTTCATTAAATACATTTGAGAAGTTAAAAATGTCCCTCGATTTAGGTCATAGCTTGTCATTCAGGGGTGATAGTGCGTCCCAAAGCCAGACCAGTGGAGAACCACTGCCCCAGACTAGTAGAGAACCACTGCCCAGACCAGTACCACCTGTCTCAACTGTGACAAAGCTTTTATCAAAGTTAATTTAATAATGTTTGATCTTTGATAAAGTAATGTGGGTTAAAATAAATATAATGAAATTAAATAGATTTATTGTATAATATTAAATACATTTGCATATATAGTTATACATTTATATAAGTACACCTAAATAAACAATAAACAAATGCAAAGACAGTTATTTAACAATATGTTCTGGAGTAGTTAGAATTATACCGTGTTAGTGACAACCGGCCCTTTGAGGGCAGCCATGACGCCGATGTGGCCCATGGTGAAAATGAGTTTGACACCCCTGTCCGACACAGTCCCACCAGAATTAATCCACCTCTTATTACTATCATTATGATGCCATGGCTCTAGACACTATACAGTTAGACAGAGACGCAGTATAACCAGGCGTTACGTCACCTTGAAATTGACATTTTTATTCAGAGAATTGCAGGGGAAGAGTACAATACAGTACAGTTCAACTAATAGGCAAGAACATAGTGGAGTGCAACAGAGTTATATTAATATTCTTCTTCTATCCATTTCTGGTCCACAAACTTTGAGCTTTAAGTCCAACTTTTTTTTGCAGTGTGTTCACTAAACAGCGCATTGTCACCAGATCAGTTTCACTGTGATGATGAAGATGAAAGTTCCTGTTTACCCAAACACATGACACAATTAATGAGTCTTTTCAATATTTCCCTATTTTTCTTCACCTTTTCATTGTGCAGCTCCGCTGCCCTGCGCGCTTGTTCGTTGATCTGTAGATCCGCTCGGGTGTCCACAAAAGTTTTCAAAAGCACCGATGCTTGTAAGTGCCGAGCCGTACGTTGGTGTCTCGTTGCTGCCTTGGTTAGACAACTCAAGTTTGCAAAGCCAGTGTGGCTCCAAACACAAAATCGATCACTTGCAAATAATAGGCATTCCCAGCAATCCAACAGCAGCGACTTTATCGGCCAACTTGAAAACAGTTGTCATTTCCCTGAAGTGACAGAATTCATTGAGCAGGTTGAATATGTTTTAAGATTCTTTGTCACTGAAATGTCAGCCGCCAGTAGCGCGTGAGACTCGCCTGCAGCGATAAACCCGAACTTTAAGACTCCTGAACGCGGCTCAGACGTACACACGGGTGTATCCGGTCCTTTGTCAAAATAATATATTTTTCCGACTGATTTAACCCTTGTGTTGCCTTCGGGTCAATTTGACCCGATTCAATGTTTCACCCTCCTGTCGCCTTCGGGTCAATATGACCCGATTCAATGTTTAACCCTCCTGTTACCTTTATATTTACTAACATATTTTACCCTTGAGGTCAATATGACCCCAGCTATTAAAATCTCCAGAAAATTATTAGAATTAATATTGTTTTCCAAGTTTAAGTGTGAGGTACTTTATGTTTGTTTGTTGACTCCCGAAAGAACACCGACATTAAACATTGAATCGGGTCAAATTGACCCGAAGGCGACAGGAGGGTTAAATATTGAATCGGGTCAAAATGACCCGAAGGCAACACAAGGGTTAAAAATAAAAAAATAAAACTTTTTGTATTCACTTTTTTTCCGCGGCCCGGTTCCAACCAAGCCGTGGACCGATACTGGTCATGCCCGGGGTTGGGGACCCCTGCCATAAACCATTAAAGTACAGTAGGGTTTTGTTAAATTGTGATGGTGTAGTACTACTTCTCAACAGATGATGGTGGTATAAAGCTTTATAAATGTGGCTGCGGGAAATGACACAAACAATTTCATAATAAAACACATCTGTTGCTTAATTTCTAGTTTTAGTTTTAGAGAAAACTTGTTTATTGTGAAAAATGCTACTAAGCGAGTATCAGGATAAATATTAGTGTGTTTTTTTCCAAGAAATAATTATATATCATACACGTTATAGTTATTATAGTATTAACCCATTTTTACAGGTTAATACTCATTCTTGTTGAACAGTACCGAGTTCAGATTGGGGATTACTGTCACTCCCTGGCGATGGGAGTTGTAAAGACAACTCAGAAAGATGCAACACGGTTGTGTAGAATACATATACATTGCATGATGACAACTGACCTTAGGGATCGTGTAGCCTCCCAGATGGATTTCCCGGGTGGTAGCATGAGGCAGGCTGAGAGGACCGATGTTGGCCATCCTCTGGATCTCGTGTATGACTGCCTCCGTGTAGGGCAGGTCGGCGCGATCTTCCATGGACGGCTGTCTGGACGTTCCAATCACTTCGTCTATCTCCGCCTGGACCTTTGCTGCGAAACGGGGGTGACAGACGCAGAACTTCCACATTAATGATCAGAATGGTTTGTTTTACAGGAAGAGGTTTGTTGCACAGAATTAGTCATAAATGAGAAGTTCTCAAATTGTTGCGCACTAATTGTAACCTTGGGAATCAGAGCAGTCACATTGTGCACCTAATTGTCACTGATGCCAAGTGTGTTTAAATATCGCACATTCGCACATTATTGAATGATAACGAAGGGATTCCCGTTCTCGGGGTGCTTTACCATGTAGCGGAAGGCCCAGCGCAGGGTGGTGGATATGGTCTCAGATCCAGCGAAGAACAGATCCAAGACACACACAACCAGGTTTTCCTCATCAAAGGATTCGTCAGCCTGCCCCTTACTGTGAGAATAAATACAAATACATGTATTGAAATGTATTAAAAAATAATAATAATGTACTGCATGTCACAGCTAACGCAGTCGGGGTTATAATCACCGATGACTAGGTATACTGTGCTGGAATACCCCCCCCCCAAAACAATGTGGACCTATTAATTTAAAAAAAATATTTGAATCTATGCTGGAACTTGTCCTTTGAAAATATTGTAACGGCTTTGCTTTATTAGATTCAAAGGAGTTTATGTTGTTGGAGTGGCCTTGGCTTTTCTTTAACAGCTGATCGTTGTGATGTAGATACAAAACAAACAGATATGGCGTCTTGTGCTGATTACCATCTCACTCAGGTAGCAGTCCATAGAGTCTCTATTGTCGGAGGGATCCCAGTTCTGTTTGTGCTTCTTGACCTCTACTCTTACGAAGTCCTTCACACTGTCCCAGATGTGATGGATTGTCTGATGAGGCCCTGGCAAGCGTCTCATCAGCAGAGGGAAGGCGTTGTAAAGCTGCCGAGTAGAGCAGATCGGAACAATAGAGATTGAAACCGTATTTCGGAGAAATATTCGATGTTACAATCGATCAGCGTTAAGATTTAAATGGCCGTACCTGTGCCCAGATGGAGGCTTCGAGTTCAATTAATTTGCGAAACCACGAGATCAGTTCCCTGAACTTCTCATCACCGTATTCAAAGCGATGCCCAAAAACCACGGAGCAGATGATGTTGGAGATCGCGTTGTTGAGGATGAGGTGTGAATCGAAGGCCTTACCTCCACAATTAAACAAAAGATTTCAGTAATGTGTGTATCTGTCATCGTGTATCATTGTGTATGTGTAGCTGTGAATGTACTTCTTACCTTTATGGCTCTTGAACTCTTTTGCACAATATGAAAATTCCTCCAAGATGTTGGGTTCAAGTGACTTCTTGCCAAACCCAAAATGTTTGAGGGTTGAAATTGCAAAACGCCTCTTCTGCTTCCAGAGATTTCCATTACTGAAAAGTACACCTGATCGTGGACAAAATGTGATTTAAAATTGAGGAAATATATAAGGGATATTCTTTTCCAGAAATATTAAATAGTAATAATAATAGTAACAATAATAAAAAGTGAATTATTTGTCCCCTCTGGTAAATGTATTTTTTCACAGCGCCCCGAGCAACTCGTACTCAGGACTTGAACCGGCTCATCTCTGGTTCCGAAGCCCAACTAAGCTACATTTGTATTAGATGAATTTAGCCTACTTGTTTTTATCGTGCATATATCTCATACCTTAAACATGTTACCTTTTGTCCACCTGATAGTGGAAAAAGGATACTATATAGAAATCTGGAAAATGAATGAATGTTTTTTTTTTTACACATTAAGTGTTGGTCTTTTTATTTGTGATTGCAAAAACAAAAAAGTGTGAACTTTTATGTTAAAGAGAAATGTTCTAATCGATTCTACAACAATCACATTGGTGGAGATGTTGATCCCAAATATCATGAAGATTTGACAACATTTAAATTCTTAGCAGGAACAATACACCTCTATTTGTGTATTACTGTCATGTGTGTGTGTGAGGTCTGCTCACCCAGTCCCTGGGATATCTCCTGCAGCAGTGGGAGGTCTGGTCGGTCTGCCAGGCTGTCTCCCTGATCCACCAGAGCTTCCCTCAGAACCTCAGACCGGTTCAACACCACGAACCACAGCTGGCCCATTCGAAGGCTGTACACATCTCCGTGTCTCTCTGCTAACTGTGAGTGGAATTGTGAGAGGAGGGAGAGCATGATGCTTAACTTGACAGATAACACAAACAGTCCCCGTTCGATCTTTTATATTTTCTTTACATCTGTTACCTGTGTCATACTCTCATGGGTCCTGGTGTAATCCAGAGTGAATAAGTTGCCCACGATAGGAAAGGCCCGGGGCCCCGGGGGGAAGCTTCCCGGCCGACGGTTCTTGATATAATCTGCAGTGAGGATGAAAACTACAGTGAAGAACAGCAGACTTTTGACATCCCAGTTAATTAAGGATCCAAATACAGAACAGATTGAATCCATTCTGCACTCGAGGACTCAAGCCTGTCTAAATAAAGCCTGTCCTTGCTTGTCATATAAAAGACTGCCGTGTTGCCCAGAGCCAGTAAGCTCACCTATTGCTCTCCAGAGGGAGAGACTCAATATTGGCTCTTAGCAACAGAGCAGAGGACTCTGCCCTCCTAATGTTTTGAAAAGGGTTTCAAACACTGCTACCCCAAAAATTAGGCAACACTGCACTGGTTATTAGGTAATAGTTGTGTTCAGAGGTGTCAATGTAAACGGGGGTCCTTACCCTTTGAAGGAGAGCTGATAAAAATAGATAAGCCCTGCAGCAGGAGGTGTATCTACCGGATCTTACAACCTATTATGCAAGTATTCTAAATTGCTTTCAAAATAAATACATATACTACTCATGTATTCATTCAGGCATTATTTTGAAATGCATTCAGAAAACAGTGCAGATGTAGTGCAGGTTGAGTAGCAGCAGCTGGACCATCAGGGCTTCAGGTGAGGTCTGTGTTGAGGTGTATTACCATGGCTGACAGTGGAGACATTGTCAACCTGTTTCAATTGAATTATTATTACCGGTACGTTAAAACATTTATGTGCAGATAAGGCTACGTTTTCTTTTCTTTTTCGGGAACAGTCAGTTTGAGTGACAGTGACGTCATGACGTGAGTGAAGCAGTGTCCTGGACATGAGGGGTGAACCGTACCAGCCTGATCCAAAATTCATCTGAGTACAGCAACTTCAGCACAATAAGTTACGGTTTCAGGCAAAGTGGTACAGTCAGTAACGGTGGCTGCATTACAGCCCTACATTAAAAAAGGTACTTTGTTTTGAGTGTGTCAAAGTGTAACCCCTGTGATATGTCTCCTGGTCAATGCATCTCATGGAGCTGGGCAGGCTTGTAGTAACGTCAGTTTATTCTGTATTCAAACACAAGGGACACAGAATAGTTTGTCATCTCCTGTGGGCAACTGCGCATGCTCGGTTCTAGAAAGACGGAGTCACGTTCGTGTTAGCTAGGTTAGCTGTACTGAACACATTCATTACTGGCTAAGAAACACATATAACACAAATACGTAACTTAATGAAAACATGACGAATACAATCTAAGACAATTACTATGCAAACAAATAAAGCCAGCTCAACTTGTATTTACTTTCTGAATGAGTTAACACGATATTGCCCACAGTCCCGTTCATAGAGACGTTACCTATTGAGGAATCCCGAGTCGCTTTGGGGATCCCCCACAATCCCGTGCTGCTATTGTAAAAGGCAGATACACATTTATTATTTATTTAAAAAAAAGAAGAAGAACAATATTGGACTTCAGACTTTTTTTTTTAAAGGACATTAATCATTTTACCTCTCTAAAAGTTTCAAGAAGTTGAGAGGGTAAAAGTGTATCTGTCAAATAAATTAAGTAGTTTAGTCAGAAGACAATACACTTGTATTTATCATACATCTGCCAATCATCAAGAAGAAGTATGTGCAACAAATTAAATTATATTTTAACTCATGGTCCCTTTAAAAAAATACTGAGATAATAATATATGATAAAATATAATTAGCATCCAGTTTGGCTTTACAGCGCATACAGCTGTATACTGAACAGCAATAGATCACTGAGAAATAATAATATAATAATAATAATATAATAATAATAATAATAATAATAATATTTCTCGTTTGAATCAAATATATAATATATGAAAAATATGGGGGAAATAATTAATATCTCTCTCTGTATTGCTCAATCGCACGCACGCACGTGCACTAACGTCAATGCCATGGAAACCGGACCGAGGCTATAAAAAGGCCGCGGACGTTCTGATTCTTCCCTTTGCACTTTGGACTTTGACATGAGCTGAACCCCCCGTGGACTCTCCTGTGAACCCAAACCTGTGAAGGAGACTCTGAGGCTTTTGCACTTCTTGAGACTTTTTGCTGGATACAAAACTTGTTGGCGAACCGAACGACACGAGATCCGGACTACGAGAGACCCTGAGACCCTGAAAGAGGCCCTCCGACGACCGACAACCGACGAGCCCCTGCTGAACGGACTGGGCTTTGATTTGGACTATAACTGTGACGGTAAGACCCATTTTACATTTAATTTAGCATTTATATTATTAATGTGTCCCCTTAAATCCATAAAAGTGTTCTTAGTTTAGAAATCAGTGAAACTGTTTGAGTTTTAAGGTTTAAAATGTTGTCTGGCAATGAGGGGAAAACGATGTTTTGTGAAAAGTGAGCCTCAGTCGATGATTCGTCGTGTAAAAAAATATTTGAGCTGCAGACTGTCTTGAAAATTTCTGAAGATGTGCGGAGTGTGTTGACAATTAGTGTAGGGCAGCGAAACCCCTATGATTGTGGATTTAAGGCATCAAAACGTAGAAGTTTAACTTGGCAATTACAGAAAAAAGATGGCGCCTCGAACGTTTTTATAGAATTTTCAAGTAAAATTTGCAAAGTGCATTTATTTTGTTCGATGTGAAGCGCTGGGGCCTCCGCGGTCACGTGACCTGCATGCACGTGACCCTGAGTTGCTCTGTTGTTCCCGTTGAAACGGGACTTACTGTACACACATCTGCTCCTTTACTTTAGCATATTAAAGTGATTTATTTGACATTTAACATTGAAATGCACTGTGCTCGTTGTTGCGGTGCTTTGCTTTCGGGGGGACAAGAGAGCGATCTGTTCAGTAGCGTTAACTGATGGGAGCGCAGAGCGCGCGCTGCCTTCAGCACCTCGTGAACGGGAGAATAATGAGTTATAAAGCAAAGAGGTGACTGTGTCGCCATGTTTCACTGTGCGTCATGACGCGCGTGGTTTAATGTATATTAAATACGTTCACGCCGTTTATCGCGAACCATTTATTATAATAATTAATAATACACATTGTATTTATAAGGCGCCTTTCAAGGCACTCGAGGTTGCCGTACAACACATTAAAACAGTTACAGTTAAGACAACCGGAGATTGTCTTATTCATCTTTTTATTCACAAACACCAACGTCCTGAATAAATGTCTTTGCCGAGAGCTCAACTGTCGCTTAATTGACCACCAAAAGCTGTGAAAGGCCCCCAAACTTTATGAATTAATAATTATTAAATTAACTAATTCATTATGAATCCCACTTTGTTGTTTGGGGCATATGCAAATGCTGCTGACATTATCAATAACGATAATTATTATTATTATTATGATTTCCATAAAGAATACATCTTTATTATATAGTCAACATGTCCATCTTTGTGAAACATATGTTTTTAATATTTACAAAATGTATTCAAGTTTAACATGAAGTGTCACATGGAAGCAGCATTACTTGATTCTGATTCCCTCATCTGTTTAAACAGAGCTGCACGATGTTGGATGTAACTGCTAAATGTATAAAAGGCTCTTAAGCACTCTTAAGCACTCTTCTGTGGTCTGTCGTTGTTAGGATACGCTGTGGTTTTTTAATTTTCTATTATTTCTAATAATAATATATTATTGCTAAATGTAATACAGAAATATTTATTTCCTGTAACGAGAAATCCTGACGCTTTGAACCTTTCCCTCTGAACGACATCGTGCCGCTGCCTGCGCTGGACGTCATCCGGATCGCCTCAGACGACCAAGGTAATCGAGGTGAGGCTGTTATTGCATTTGTGGGTCAGGCCATGCCTGAGGGTGGTTGGGGTCGCGGTTGGTGGCGTCCCCAGGTCCCATTTGATGACGACGAGGGAGAGGAGGCCATCTCGGACAGCGAGGACTCCGGCTACGGCTCCATGTCCGAGAGGGAGGACGAAGAAGATGACCAGCCCTTCCTTCCTCCCATCCCCTTCCTTGGTGCGCCGCCCCCCTTCTTCCCCCGGCCAGAAGAGGACTCCGCCCCCTCCACCTCCGGCCTCGGCTCCTCCGTGAAGAGGACCAGGGAAGAGGACGGCGCTGGACCCTCCACCAAGAGGACCAGGGAAGAGGACTTCGGGGACGTTGCTTCCTTCCGAAGATAATGGCAGACGGATGAGGACAGCGACGAGGATTGAGGCCGACCACTCGCTCGCTGCAGGATCTTAAACCTTCATGTCTGATGAAGCCCCAGACAGCCTTCCCTCGCGTCTGGCGGGGTTGGGAATAGGTTTCATCCTGCAGCACATGCAGGTTGTGGTGCGGTCAATCCTGAAGAAGCTCCGTCCCCGTTGTGCACTTTGGAGTCCCATGGTCGGGAGGACGCAGTGCGGTCATTCTGCCTTTAGAACAGCAGCTCACCTGATGACATCATCACATCAGCTGCTCTTGCTCTTGAGTTTACTCGGGCTCTTCCCTGTGAAGCATTTTTACCATCACGCCACCAAATTGTCCCAGCACAATTTTAAGGAGGCAGCATTCTGGGATATTTGTCTCCCAAGTATGACAAGTCATTTAGGATGCATCACTGTTAAAGTGGGCGGAGTCACATCCGGGCTCGGATGTGACTCCGCCCACTTTGGCTCTATGGGAACTTCAGAATTGGAACAACTTGACAGACTTAAGATGTTTCACAAGTTCAGACAATAACTGGTTTTGAGATGAGGACCACGATCTCCGCCCTCCACTTCAGGCCTCGGATCCTCCACAAACAGAACACACTGGCAGTGGGAGGAGGACAGCGACTCGGATTGAGACCCCAAGCCTGTTCGCTGCAGGATGTTAAACCTTTATGTCTGGCGGGACTGACAAAGCCCCAGACAGCCTTCCCTCGCGTGTGGCGGGGTTGGCAATAGGTTTCATCCTGTAGGAGAGGTTTTGGTGCGGATCATCCTGAAGAAGCTCCGCCCCCAGATGTGTCCTTTGGAGTCCCAGGTACGAGAGGATGCAGTACGGTCATCCTGCAATTAGAACAGCAGCTCACCTGACGACATCATCACCTCAGATCCATTTTTATGGAGGCTTAATCTTGACAACCCGACCAGATGTGATGCCTAAACAACTCACATCTGACCTCAAGAAAATACCATTTCAAAGTTTCACCTTCCAGTTGTGTATTGTCTCCTCCGCCATTGTTCCCTGATGCTGGTGGGAAATGCATTCTGCATTCGGTAAAGTGGAGCAAGTCCCATCCGGGCATCTGGACCGTGGTTGGCTATATGGGGACTTTAGAATTGGAACAACTTGACAGACTTAAGATGTTTCTTGCGAATGAGTTTACTCCGGTTCTTCACAGTGAAATATTTTTACCATCCAACCATCAAATCGTCGGAGCACTATTTTCAGGAGGCTTAATCTTGACAAACCAACCACAGATTTGATGCCTAAAAAATTCGGTAAGTATTATTTAGACATTTTCATCTTCCAGACTTTAGCTACGTCGCCTGGACCAGAGAAACACTTACAAGCCCTCGTCTGAGCGCCGCCATGTTGGGAGTTTTCCCCGGAGAAGGAGGGTGGGTCGGTCCGTCACGTAATGATAGTTTGTTTTGTCGCTTCATTCCAAATACGGAATACGGAAATCACGAGGTATTCTCGTTTTCCGTTTGAAACCAAAACGGAATACCACCTCCGTATTTCGTTTCTGCCGTCTGAAAACAAAAACGACAGAACGGAAGTGCTTAAAATGAAAGTCAAAATAAAAGCCAGTGATACATATTCGTATTAACCTTAGAAGAATATTAATTAATCAATATAAAGAATAAATAATTAAACGGGGATATTTTGATGCAAACACATAGCAGGGTAACGTTAGAAGAATATTAATTAGTCAATATAAAGAATAAATAATTAAACCTGGATATGTTAGAGACAGTGGTGACGACGGGAAGTTTAATATTCATGTACACAGCAAGAATCACCTTCTCACTTAATCATTGCATTGTTTGATGTAACACAGTTCCAAATATAGATAAATCAAAGTAATGTTTCTGTGCAGAGTTGTTGCTGTTATATCTATATTTCCACCGCAGAGTAAACTGTTCACCTTTATACCGCTAGATGGCAGTATACCTGTTATTGATACATATGTATTTAATGCCGTTTATTTCCTCTATTTAATGTTCATGGTTAATTTCCAGCATAGTTGTATCCATCATGTCTTTACTTGTTTTATTTGGGTCATTTTGGAACTAAACATTCCCACATGGAAGAGTGAGGATATGATGACCACGAGGCAATACATATTGACAATTGAAAAATAAAGAGACAGTAGTTGATTTTATCTTATTAAGCAGCCTTCAGTTAGCACCCAGTCACAGCACCACCTTACATCAACGGTTAATGGGGACAAGTTTTTTGTTGTATGTTTATGTGTATGTGTGTGTTTATGTATGTGTATGTATATGTATGTATGTGTGTATATATATGGATATATATTAGGGCTGTGAAACGACAACAAATTTTAATCAGGTTAATCACAGGTTTCTGTGGATTAATCATGATTAATCACATATTACCGATATTCTCTGTATATTTTTGTGAGAACATAAAGATTTATGACAAAAGACGGATATATACATTTATACACAGGGGTGCACATAACTTGCTCATCAACAACAGACGTATTGGAAGCTCATTCTGCGCATGCGTTAAAAAAAATTAACTAATGAATCCTGTAATTTAATCATAACGCGTTATTTTTCGCAGCACTAATATATATATATATGATTCTTTGAAATACGTTTTTTTCGAGAAATCATAAGTTAGGGCACTTATAAGCTCGTTAGCTTCAGCCTCGACCCTTTCGGTCAACCACTTTCTTCTTTTGTTGAATTTTGATTGTTGTATATTTTGCTGATCGAAATAAACTAAATCAACATGTAACCTGTTCTGTTGTGACTTTGCAGTCAGTGTCTTACTCCTCTGACTACATCACATCATCATCAACATGTAACCTGTTCTGTTGTGACTTTGCAGTCAGTGTCTTACTCCTCTGACTACATCACATCATCATCAACATGTAACCTGTTCTGTTGTGACTCTGCAGTCTTAGTCCTCTGACTACATCACATCATCATCATGTAGTCCTCTGGTCTCCAGAAGGATGGAGCTCTGTGTTGTGTGAACATGTTTTGAGGAGTTGACTCCATGAGTTATTGTATCAGAGTGAA
The DNA here is from genome assembly GCF_029220125.1 of Pseudoliparis swirei. Classification (NCBI taxonomy): domain Eukaryota; kingdom Metazoa; phylum Chordata; class Actinopteri; order Perciformes; family Liparidae; genus Pseudoliparis; species Pseudoliparis swirei. The sequence continues at coordinate 7,419,869 of NC_079391.1, forward strand.
ACATGGAGAGCAAAGCTCCTCACATCTCTAACATGTCTCACATAGTTTATAGAAGTGATTGTTAGGCGTTGTTGTCTGTGTTTAGCCGTTTGGCTATATCTCTGCATGTACATTTAGATAAGCCATATTAATTTTATTTGTACACACTTAAAGCTGATTCTGGTGGGGGGGCTTTATGAGTCCTTATACCAAGATCGGAAAGCTACAAACAAATAATTGAGAGTATTATGTAATACTAGTAGTCTTCTCATTTTTAATCTGTAATGGGAAAGGCTGGACCTGTAACACCAACTATTGATAGTGACACGGTGTGTTGACCCCCTGCCAGTGTGAGTAAGGCACTGGAAGATGGCTTGTTCAGCACCTCTGACCTAGGTAACAACCACAATATACACACACAAGATGGTTGCAGCGGTAGGCGGTGAAGCCATGATAACTCATCATTAGCCACCATTGTATCACTTGTTTCAGGCTAGAAGTCGGTCTCCCGACAGCCGGATATCACATTTGGACCCAGTGAAGACTTCCCACTGGAGGAGGACCCTTTTTGGGAACCTCGCTTGTTTATGAAGGGCAGCTTAAGGACCCTGACACCCTCAGTTTGGATGCCTATCTGACACCTATTGCTTCACTAAGAACACAGCTGATGTCTGAGCACTACAATCAAACAGCAGGAACAAACATCAATGATAAACAATCTGAGCCAACCTAGTAAATCACATAATACTAAACACCATTTTGACCTGAGCTTGTAGCAGGTATGAAGCTTCAGTGGAAGCTCAGTCAGGACGGTTCATACATCTGACATTCACTTTTCATTTGGAACAGCTCTTGGAAGGCAAAACTTTGATGATGTAAATCATGCGAGCAGATTAACTGCAGATGGAATAATCAGAGGAATTGAGATCCAGCAATACAATTCAAATACAGGAATGTAATCCTAATGCAATGCTACTACTAATTCTGAAGGCTTCCTCTTTTAGGAGAGTAGTTAACTTGTGCTTGACATAAAGAATTAGAAAATACCAAAGATTGTCTTACTTTACTAAGCTCAGGTCAAAATGGTGTTTAGTATTATGTGATTTACTAGGTTGGCTCAGATTGTTTATCATTGATGTTTGTTCCTGCTGTTTGATTGTAGTGCTCAGACATCAGCTGTGTTCTTAGTGAAGCAATAGGTGTCAGATAGGCATCCAAACTGAGGGTGTCAGGGTCCTTAAGCTGCCCTTCATAAACAAGCGAGGTTCCCAACCACATAGGGGTCCTCCTCCAGTGGGAAGTCTTCACACTGGGTCCAGATACCCGGCTGTCGGGAGACCGACTTAGCCTGAAACAAGTGATACAATGGTGGCTAATGTATTAAGTTATCATGGCTTCACCGCCCTAAACCGGCTGCTGGGGTGTACGTTTGTTACCCTGGGTCAGAGGTCGCTGAAAGCCATCTTCCAGTGCCTTACTCACACTGGCAGGGGGTCAACACACCGTGTCACTGTCAATAGTTGGTGTTACAGGTCCAGCCTTTCCCATTACAGATTAAAAATGAAATTCGTGCCAGACTTTGAAGACATAAGTGTTTATTCAAAAAGAACATATTTCTGCCTTTAAACCCCCAACATTTGAAGAAAAGAAAAAAACATCCCGTCAGTTGAACCAATTAAAAAGCACAGACAATAACAACTTAGACACAAAAAACATCAGCGTTGACAATTTCTCCTCATTGCAGTGTTATTGAATGTATTGGTCAGAACAAGATCAATCACATCAGGTATATTTGTGGTTACTCTTGTGAACATGTGTTTGCAGTGCATGTGCTACACTACCAAACTTAGCTTTTCCGTTACTACTTAATTGACTTGGAAGCTAAATAAGCACCACATCAAATTCCACTCCACTGAGGTGTGAAAGGGCGAGGGGCGTTGGCCCAACTGCTCTGGAGAAATATTACATGTTAGGGGAAAAAAGAAGAGAAAAGGATATTATGGTTAACTAATTTGGAGACCCCAAACTAGTTAACCATAATACTCTCCAAGTATTTGTTTGTAGCTTTCCGATCTTCGGCGTATAAGGACTCATAAAGCCCTCCCACCAGAATCAGCTTTAAGTGTGTACAAATAAAATTAATATGGCTTATCTAAATGTACATGCAGAGATATAGCCAAACGGCTAAACACAGACAACGCCTAACAATCACTTCTATAAACTATGTGAGACATGTTAGAGATGTGAGGAGCTTTGCTCTCCATGTTTCACTCTGATACAATAACTCATGGAGTCAACTCCTCAAAACATGTTCACACAACACAGAGCTCCATCCTTCTGGAGACCAGAGGACTACATGATGATGATGTGATGTAGTCAGAGGGCTAAGACTGCAGAGTCACAACAGAACAGGTTACATCAGAATCAGAATCAGAATCAGAAACAGGTTTATTGCCAAAGAATGAATGTTTTCACAAACAAACGAGGAATTTTTTTTGGTGGAAGGTGCAACATTTGGACATGACAAACAACAATCAACGCAAGGAGGGAGGAGGAGTGGGAGGAAGAGGGAGGAGGAAGAGGAAGGAGCGGAAGAAGGAGGAGAGAGGAAGGTGGAAGAAGAGGTAGTCCTGGGGTGACAGTCAGTCAGTCCCGGGTCCATTGATGAGCGACCGCCGTCGAAAAGCTATTGGTGTGGCGGGAGGTCGTGGTCATGATGGACGCAGCCTCCTCCCGAGGGAGGGACTCGAACAGGAGTGTCCAGGGTGGAGGGTCGGCGACAATCTTTCTGGCCCGCTTCAGTGACCTGGAAGTGAACAGGACCTGAGGGAAGGCAGATTGCAGCCGATAACCTCTCGGCCGAGCGGATGATGCTCTGCAGCCTGCGCTTGTCTTTGGCTGTGGCTGCAGGGTGCCAGACGGTGATGGAGGAGCAGATGATGGACTCAACGATGGCCGTGTAGAACTGTACCATCATCTTCCCTGGCAGGTTGAATTTCCTCAGCTGCCTCAGGAAGAACATCCTCTGCTGGGCCTTCTTGGAGATGGAGCCGATGTTCAGCTCCCACTTGAGGTCCTGGGAGATGATGGAGCCCATGTTGATGATGATGTGATGTAGTCAGAGGGCTAAGACTGCAGAGTCACAACAGAACAGGTTACATGTTGATGATGATTTAGTTTATTTCGATCAGCAAAATATAGAACAATCAAAATTCAACAAAAGAAGAAAGTGGCTGACGGAAAGGGTCGAGGCTGAAGCTAACGAGCTTATAAGTGCCCTAACCTATGATTTCTCGAAAAAACGTATTTCAAAGAATCATATATATATTAGTGCTGTGAAAAATAACGCGTTATGATTAAATTACAGGATTCATTAGTTAATTTTTTTTAACGCATGCGCAGAATGAGCTTCCAATACGTCTGTTGTTGATGAGCAAGTTATGTGCACCCCTGTGTATAAATGTATATATCCGTCTTTTCATAAATCTTTATGTTCTCACAAAAATATACAGAGAATATCGGTAATATGTGATTCATCATGATTAATCCACAGAAACCTGTGATTAACCTGATTAAAATGTGTAATTGTTTCACAGCCCTAATATATATATATATACATATATATATATACATACACGTATATATACATACATATACACACACATACATACACACACACATACATATAAACATAAAACAAAAAACTTGTCCCCATTAACCGTTGATGTAAGGTGGTGCTGTGACTGGGTGCTAACTGAAGGCTGCTTAATAAGATAAAATCAACTACTGTCTCTTTATTTTTCAATTGTCAATATGTATTGCCTCGTGGTCATCATATCCTCACTCTTCCATGTAGGAATGTTTCGTTCCAAAATGACCCAAATAAAACAAGTAAAGACATGATGGATACAACTATGCTGGAAATTAACCATGAACATTAAATATGAGGAAATAAACAGCATTAAATACATATGTATCAATAACAGGTATACTGCCATCTAGCGGTATAAAGGTGAACCGTTTACTCTGCGGTGGAAATATAAATATAATAACGGCAACAACTCTGCACAGAAACATTACTTTGATTAATCTCTATTAGGAACTGTGTTGCATCAAACAATGCAACGATTAAGTGAGAAGGTGATTCTTGCTGTGTTCATGAATATTAAACTTCCCGTCGTCACCACTGTCGCTAACATATCCAGGTTTAATTATTTATTCTTTATATTAATTAATATTCTTCTAACGTTACCCTGCTATGTGTTTGCATCGTTAAAATAGCCCCGTTTAATTATTTATTCTTTATATTGATTAATTAATATTCTTCTAAGGTTGATACGAATATGTATCACTGGCTTTTATTTTGACTTTCATTTTAAGCACTTCCGTTCTGTCGTTTTTGGTTTCAGACGGCAGAAACGAAATACGGAGGTGGTTTTCCGTTTTTGGTTTCAAACGGAAAACGAAAAAACCACGTGATTTCCGTATTCCGTATTTGGAATGAAACGAAAAAACAAACTAACATGACCTACACGGACCGTCGTCTCCTTGTGGGTTGCGGTCCTCGTGGTTCAAGAAGAGCAGTGCGGATTCCGTCCCGGTTGTGAAACAGTGGACCAGCTCTTTACCCTCGCAAGACTGCTGGAGGGGTCCTGGGAGTTTGCCCAACCAGTCTACATGTGTTTTGTGGACTTGGACAAGGCTTTCTCCTGGGTTCCTCTGGGGCTTTTGTGTGGGGTGTTGCGAGAGTTTGGGGTGCCGGGCTGTCGGGTCTCTGTGCGACTGCAGTATGAGCTGTGTTTGTATTCTCTGCATTAAATCAGATATGTTCCCGGCATTCATTTGACTCTCTCTGGTTATTTTTAGAGTTAGGTGAAGGTGGCTGAACCAGACAGATGTGTAATAAAAACTACTAACGTGAAGAAAAGTCTCCAAGTCTCTTTTACCCAGGTTAAGGACCAGATGACTAGATGAGGAGGACCAGAGGACCAAATGAGGACCAGATGAGGAGGATGGAGGACCAGCTGGACAGCGGCGGTGGTCTTTCTTTCAGTGGGCTGAGTAAGTAATCCCTCTCCAAGACTACAGAAGTAGTACGATTCCATCAACGGAGGCCAGATTCAACACAACACTGTCGAGTTCAAAAGTATTCATCTCTTGTGTTTGTGTCTCACAGGCAGGACTCCACTGGGCTTTTGTCTCACTCTTGGGGAAGCTGAGGGTGGGCGTCAACCATCCCGATGCCCAGACCCCCAGCAGACCTCTGAACCCCTCTCAGCACCCCAGAGAGTCCAAGACCCAGTGAATAAGGTCCTAGCTGCCCCCCCACCCCGACACCACCCGCCAGCCAGGAGGACGAGGAGGGTCCCGTCCCCACCAGCACAGAGGACGTAGTTTGTTTCCATCTGCTTCTTCTGTGCTGACGGGTTCGGGAAGCTCCTCACACACACAGGAAGCTGTCATCCAGACAGGAAGCTGTCATCCGCTGTTTGCATCATCTGCTGACAAGAAATCAAGGAGGAGACTGACGCTTCAGGCTGAACGAGAAATAATCATCTAAAAGCTTTCAAATGTCATTTGTCGCATAAAATCCTGTATGTACAGTATTGTTTCTGTTTATTTCCTGAGTAGCACAATTATATACATGTTCAACAAACCTTCTCAATGTCTTTCTTTATATTGTATCATTTTTCTGATCGTTGATATCTGACAATGTATAACACTTTATATATAAATATTCTCCCTTTTTGATTTCCATTTGACTCAAAGGCCTTATTGTTATTACTGTTCATTATTATATACTGTTGATAAAAATTCAATGGAGAAACGGCCAGCAACGTGCAGTATGATTGTTCCCAATTTTATTCAAATATACTCATAAACAATTGTTATCTTTACTGATCGCGTACCAGAACATAAAGTAATTTATGCATCATTATAGACAGATGTAGGTGCAAGGGAACAAAACATGCCTGTAATATAAGGGGGGAAACAGGGAATTTAATTAAATAATATCATTATCATTTGTATAACACTGCGGGTGCTTATTTCAAAATGATCATAGAGAACTTACCAACACTGAAGAGGCACTGACGATAACAAAATAAAGAACCCTATTGAAAATAACTACAAAGGTATATTTGTGTTTTTACTTTGCAACAAACAGGTCCGGCTCAGAGTATTGTCAGGTACATACTGTTGGCCTGAAGAGATCAATGAAACATTCGAGATATCACATATCAAAAAGGAAATTATGAAATGACAAGGGTACCTCATAACTGGGAACCATCCTGGAACCATTAGGTGCATGGTGGTGGAGAACAGGGTCCTCACGGTCGAGCACTTTCAGTTAGAGACGGATCCAGATCCTCTCCAGGAGCTCCTTCCTCCCAGCTGCCATCTCACTCTACAAACAGTCCAACATTTTTTACAAAAATCAACCGAAATGCAACTGGTGAAAATCACTTTCCTGCTTCGAATCACTGTTTTCAGTTCAGATTTGAAGTAACTGACTTTGTTGTTAATAAACTTTTTGCTCAAGCTAAGTGTTGCATCACTGTTCAAATAGACCCTCCCATTCTGTTGGACCACTATTAAAAAAATTATCAATGGTGAGAGACAAATAACTGATTCAGTTGGAATTGTGCCATGAATTGCACATAATGTTTCGCAAATTAACACATAAAAAAAAAATCAAATCATTTTGTCATACGACCAATGGATTTCTATGACTTTTCCATGACTTTAAACCAAGTTTTCATGATCAAACAATTTGTGAAATCTCAGTGTATACATGAAAAAGTGAGAACATTTAGTATTTAAACATACAATGCTAATTCCAAAGCATAAAGTATACCATAAACCAGCGGTCCCCAACCTTTTTTGAGCCACGGACCGGTTCCGTGTCAGAAATTATTTTCACGGACCGGCAATATAAATGACGTAATAAATATGACGTCATACAATTATACGAAGGGCATAAAGTGCCAAAACTACAACTCATCATTACGCCGAATTAGTATGAGCCGTGCGCTTGTTGACCTGCAACGAGCCGCTAATGGAGACGGCGACACAGACGTGTGTTTGGTCCGCTGCTCCTAACCGAGTTCTGGTCGCTGTCATTAGAACACCGGCAGAGTTGTTGTGTGAAATGTCCCTTAAGGCCACCGTCATTTGCATCTCTAACACATTTTCTTCCAGCTCGGACGGGCTCGATTCACCAGGTGGGTTTATTTACAAATGGGTTGCAGGTCTATTCTATTGCAGTCGGGTCTTTTGTGGTTGGAGTACCGCTCAAACTCTTTTAAAAGCCTCTTCCACCCGGTCAACGTCTGAAACATGTAGAATATTCCGCTGTTCACTCGCCCACACACTGCAGAGCTTCTCGGAGCCTGTGAGCCACTTTGAAAGTGGCGAACGAACCCCTTCCCCGCCTGTGACGGGCTTTGTAGCGTCGGCGTCGGTCTTAAAGTTCGTTGAGAATAGCCTTATAATTATATCCTCGACCAAATCGATATCTTCTCCTCCTTCCGCCATTGTGGGTTGAACAAACAGCTTAGTAGTACGCGAATTAATTCGTTTATCAAATTCAGTTTCCTAGTTCTGAAGTTCTGCATATACCTGCCCATAGGCCCCGCCTCTCAATATTGGTAATCCAATCAAAAGACCTGCAGCACTACGCCTGCTCGCTGCTCCTGTGCCGGTTCCGGGGCCTTCTCGAAGGCCTAGAGGAGCCAACTCTAAAGCTGATTGGTTGACACAACATTTTCATTTCCATTCACTTTAAGCTACCAGCGCCCGCAATGTTTATTCTGAAGGAATAAGAGCAGATTTTAGCCCCCTGGCAACACACGATGGCTGAATATGATTGGATAAAAGATCTAACATAAAGACCAGCCCTCCAAATCTCAACCTAGGGCTGGAAGCAGTGCAACCAAGAGGAACGCTATGAAATGAAGAGTATAACTCTTATTCTGGGGAATAATTGAATGCATATTTGTGGGAACATTTATTTAAAAAAAATATATACATTCTGATGATGTTTAGGCCAGCAGAGAAGGCCTTGCTGGCCCTGACGTCCCACCACTGGTAATCTTTGCTATCCGGACTCCTCCTGGCAACTGAGGGGAAATAGTTTATTCCAACTTCTTATTTTTTGTGATTTCCCACGTGGTATCAAGCCCCCGAATGTCCTCTTCAGAGGACAGCAACTCAAATGTGTCAAAGAAGAGATGCAAACCCAACATGTCCACCAGAGGACACTCAGTAACGGGCTGGGTCTCAGGAGGATATTGGAGCTTTTACCTGCAGGAGAACAGAATGGGACACAATCTGACTTCACTAAAATAATAGAACATATATTTTATTAAGATGCTCAAAATTATTAATTTGAGAGACTTAAACTCTAATTAACGACCACGAATAAAACTCCAAAGTAGACATGTTGCAAAAAGTAATATTTTCTTTTTCATGAATCTAAATGAATGTGTATACAATCCCGACACTCATTTTATTTAGTGGACTTGGCACCACATTATAGGGCAGGAGGCACATTTCTGCACAACTTTGTTGAACTATGTAAAATCCTGAAAATTAAAGTGACTAAATTGATTTTTAAAGAAGAATATGGGGGTTCATAAATTACAAAATAAAGCAAAATTGCTGAGCTTTCAGTTATTCTTAATGAGGAATACTTAATGAATACAACGTGGATAATGGCGGTGCATATCGTAATTTATTTTGGTTTCGTTAATTACTGAAAGAGTTAAGCCATATTCATTATATCATAGATGCTACTAAGCCTCCACATTTATTAGTGTGACTTGACACGATTGCTTTTATTTTGAATTCACTTCAATTAATCTATTAATCTTACTTCTAATTATCTGATTGGAAGTTGTCTTATTTTGTCTTTTCATTTTGAACACCAGGGGGAGTCTGATCATTCTCACAGAATATAAATGATATTCAACACAGTTATAGTGCTCACTGTGAGGAAAAGTGAGCACTATAACTGTGACTGGTTGTTAAGGGCATCTCAGGTTATAATTGTTAACATTAAATATTAATTTCAACGCCATCATTCCCTGGACATATTGTCTCTTCTGGATTTCCACCACAGTCCATAATATCTTATATATGATGACACACATGTACATGCACATGAACATTCCCAAAGACATTTAAAAACTATTGAAGAAATACGAGCCACAATATTTCATTTTAATACGGGACTTTACTTTATGTACAGACAGCCTCTTCCTTAAATTCCTGGAATTAAAAGTTTCCAGGCTAACGATCACAGGAGCCAAAAAGAAAGAAGCAGCATGACCGTCTCCGCCAAGATGACCTGCTGACCTCCGGCCTTGTGCAACTTTTTAGATTATACCTTGCATATTTTAGTGTCCTTTCTTTAAGTATTCTCTTTACTGGAGATTCAGAATCACAGCAGTAAAAGCACCAGTATGTGTCAATGTATCTTGACATGAGCAACATCTGATTCTCCAGTAACTTCTATTGTTTTTAAAGGTGCTCAATTAAAAAATTCTGATAATTTAATCTAGAGGTCACCCAACGGTTGCCGTTGTCGACCACACGGCGTCCTTGTGGAAGCGTAGAGCGCCCATCCTCCGGTTCCCACCGCAGCCCTATTGATGTTATTTTCACTGTTTCGCGTTAGCACCTCTGGATGCTAGCCGCCAGATCAGCTGTCGGCCATGTTGAGAGCCGTGTAGAGGCAATAGAAATGCCCGGAATGCTTTCATTTCGGTTCCAGTTCACGCCCCCCAAAAAAGAAATGTGAGCTGAGAAAAGTGCGACATCACCAATATTTGGACCCACACACTCACTAACAGCTGCAGCCATGTACCTTTATGTCCATAATTCTCAAAAGCACCTGTTAGAAATGTGAAAAGTTATAAAATTCCAGTGTGTGTTCTGAAGCTCCGCCGTGTCTCTATCCGCTTACTCGTTTGTTTTATTGGTGCACAAAGACGTTCTTCTTCCACATACTCCAGTGTCAACCTGTATTTAAGGACTCATATGATTTCCTTGTTGTTTACAGGATGGAGGGACTGATCCCGGCAGCACTGACAATAATAGTTTGATCTGTAAGAGTCTCCTTGGTGCAGACTGCGTTCCCCATCTGATGAGTTATGTTCATTTCATCCTTGTCTTCTTTTCTCCATTTGTTTACCTTTCACCCCCCCCCGTCCCCCGTCCATCTTCTCGTCCCTCCGACTCTCTGCCTGCCTGAGTGTCCGTCAGTAATATCTGTTGAGGCTTTGAGTGACTGTGCTGATGTCGGGTTGTCCGTTCATCCAGATCTCTCGGAGAATCCGTTCCCCACACCTCCACACACACACACACACACACACATGACACACACACACACACACACACACATGCACACATGCACACTCACACACACATACGCACACACAAACACAAACACACACACACACACACACACAAACACACAAACAAACACACACACACACACACACAAACACACAAACACACACACACACAAACACACAAACACACACACACACACACACACAAACAAACACACACACAAACACATGCACATACACACACACACACACATACACATTCACCCAATTAAAGCGCGTTCATAAACAATTATTCGCATAACCATCAATTTCCACATCACTGTATAGAATATTCTATTTTAAGATATGAGTTTGTGTGACATCAGGGAGGTAGTCTGGGAGTGAGTGTTTATAAATGTGCATAAATTAACTAGTTCTTTAACACTTCCCCTTCCAATGCGTCGATTCAATCTATTATATACATGCAAACATCTCAAACTGTTTTATTTTCCACACAGGTGTTCTGTTCTGCAATGTGATCCATTTTGGACAAACAAGTCACGGCAATACGTGAGGTCATAACCAACTATCTCTAAAAAGTATGCAGTCAATGTGGACATTGATTCCAATTGGCCAGTAGTGGAGGAACTGTGAAGATGTTTTATTTGATAAAAATACTGTATTGCAGGTAAATATCATAGCAGCTGAAAGGTTGTCTGATAATCATAGATGATAATTAATAAAGATGTGTTACTGTGTGAGCACAATCTGAATGATGAGCTGGTCGAGGTGGGGCTATAAAATCTTAACGTTCAAAGTAACTTTATCGGCAAATCAAATACAGTCAAAAACAATGTAGAGTTGTAGAAGCATGAAGTAGAAATACTCAAGTAAAGTAAAAGGACCTTAAAATGTTACTTATGATTAGTAGTTGAGTAAATATAATTTCTTTCGATCACTGTATTTGTCATTAATTAAATGCATTTAGTCGTGAAATATTGTGCTGCCAAACATTTTTAAAGTGTGGATCCTCCAGATTAACATTATATAAAACGTAAAGTATCCCTCGTGCTTCTTGTGCGCTCCACGAGGTGAAAGGATGATCCCGATACGAGGCCTCTCCATACATATACCATGTGTGTGTGTGTGTGTGTGTGTGTGTGTGTGTGTGTGTGTGTGTGTGTACCCTCAGATGACGTGAACATAGTGCCGTTCAGCAGAGCTCTCTCAAAGTGTCTGCGTCTCCGTGACGACAGGTCAGACCTTCCATCCCAGTCCTCTGATTCGCTGTCCCCAGCAGGCCCCGCCCCTCCGGTGACAACGACAGCCGCGTTGTCTGGAGAGCTGTCGACGGGCTGATGGAGGGGGCAGCTGGCATGGCGATGGTGATGATGCTTGTTCCCGCGGCGATGCTTAGGATGCTTATTGTTGCCATAGTGACAGTCTGCTCGACAGTGTATCTGGAAGACGATGGCGCAGAGGGTCACAAAGAGGCCAACGCAGACTCCGCCCACAAACACCAAGGCCGTCCTCTCGGGTTGGTCTGAGAGAACAAGAAGAAGACATGTTCACTCCTCTCACCTGTTTACTCCTCTCACCTGTTCACTCCTCTCACTTGTTCACTCCTCTCCCCTGTTCACTCCTCTGTCATAGCGATGTGGCTGATTGGACGTACCTGCAATGAAGGTGTAAGCTGCCAGTATGTTGCTAAGCAATGCCATCTCCTGGGAGACCACGGTCACCTCCATGTCTGGGGTTCCTGACGTGGGAGCGCTCATGATGTCACAGCCAGGTGATCTTCTGCTGCTCTCCTGCAGAGGTCAGTGGAGTTCATGCTTAGAGACGCCGCTGCATCGTATGAGGGGTGGAGGAGAGAGGACAGGAGGAAGAGATTATAGAGGGTTGAAAACAAGAAGAAAGAGGGATGAAAACAAGAAGAAAGAGGGATTACAAAGCATCCCTTTTCTTAAATTGAATCAATCGTAAATGCAGAGCTCAAACACCAGACTAGAACTCCCCCATATACTCTCAGAGTTACACACATCCATCCAGAACTGACACTTGTCAAGAGAAGATGAGGAAATTATAATATAATTATAGTGCGTTGGAAACTGGGACACCTTATACCTTAATCCTTATACCTAAATCTACATTGTTTCAATGTCCCACATGCCTGAGCTGCAGCCTGCAGGGTTTAGGAGAAAAGGCAACCGATAAACGAAGGAGATTTGCATTTACATGCATGTATGTCTCATCCCCACATCATGCTCATTAGCATAAAAACAACAGACCTCGGGCCTGTAATTATTTTACAAAACTAAACTAAAACAGTCTAAAAGCAATGCATCAACACAGCAATTTGAAGAGGCAACACCATGACAACAGATGTGACATTGCAGTGAAACCTAACACAACCAAACACACAAAAACCTCCGAGCAGTTCTCCAGCCACGGCCTGTCAGGGCCATTTTGTGATGTTATGTGTAAATGCTGCCGGACGTAACTCTCTCTCTCTCTCTCTCTCTCTCTCTCTCTCTCTCTCTCTCTCTCTCTCTCTCTCTCTCTCTCTCTCTCTCTCTCTCTCTCTCTCTCTCTCTCTCTCTCTCTCTCTCTCTCTCTCTCTCTCTCTCTCTCTCTCTCTCTCTCTCTCTCTCTCTCTCTCTCTCTCTCTCTCTCTCTCTCTCTCTCTCTCTCTCTCTCTCTCTCTCTCTCTCTCTCTCTCTCTCTCTCTCTCTCTCTCTCTCTCGTGTTCTTACTCTCTCGCCCTATCGTCCGGATCTGTCAATGTAGGTTACTGGGGGGGTTTTTTACAACAGAAAAACATGCCATCATAAATCATGTATACTTGGGAATATATTATCAGCATTAATCATTTCATTAAACTCGCTTTGTTTAAAACAAATGAATTTAAAAAAAGTAATTGGTACGAACAAGTACGAGCAGAGGAACGATTGACAGAAGAACATTCTGTGTCCCGACAGGCAAACCGGTGCTGAACATCGCAGTTACGTAAAGACACAAGTATGAGACACTTGGCCTGCAGCCAGCTCATCACAGCCACAGCAGCATGTTCACTCATGACGCATGGGAAGATTGTTTTTTGTTCAAATACATGTGCGGTTTTATGAAGAGATAGTAAGAAAGGAAGATTTTAAGATGGATACCACTTTTGAAATATAACACACGACTTCTCAATCTGTACTAGAACTGAAGTTTAAAAAATATAATGTGCCGGTCAAGATATAGTCAGGCCCATAACGCCGGATGGTTATGAGTACACGGATGGTTTAAAAATACAAGTTTCATTCAGCTGCCAATTTATGAGAAGAATAAACTAAAACTAATGCAGTCTAATATAAATCGTTCTGCAATAAATCATTAAGTTATAATGTTTCATTTGTATGTTACCTGTTCATCTTTATGATCCTTTTGGAGGATGTAGTTTGTGGTTTGCAGACTTATATTAGACTGCATTAATTCTAGAGAGGTGGACTAAGAAACAGAGCCAAGCTAGAATGAACCACAGAATGCATCATGTTTATTATTCAGTAATATAAACTACTGAATGCATCATGTTTATTATTCAGTAATATAAATTACTGAATGCATTTTTTTTTTTAAAGCTCTTGAAAAGGTATTTTTCTTCCTCCATATTTTTATGAACTTATCTTCCTCGTCACTTTTCCTCCATGTCTCTGTGCAGTCCGTCAACATCGTTATGTGGCACAATAGCTCTTTGTTTGTTTGACTGTATGGTTCTTAAACCTGCTTCAGCTGAGTGCTCACTGCACACCAGCACACACACACACACACACACACACACACCATCACACATTAAGTGTATTTCTCCGGAGTGTAATGCTAATGCAATGTGACGCTGGCCTTTCCCTCCGCAGCTGCACCGCTACATATCTAACCTGCAGAGACACAGCATGTACTCAGAATTAGAATATTAAACAAGAGAGAGAGAGAGAGAGAGAACTAGGGCAGGAGAAAGTAAAGATAATCCAGAGGCACAAAATAAAGTAATTCCCTCCCAACAACATGTCACCTTTGACATCGACAATAACATCAGCAGCGGCAACATGTTCAATTCTCACCTCACACACACACAAACACACTGTTTATTTACACTTACATTTCATGAACGCAAAGATCCCATCTGCAATCCATCCTCTCCTCCACTCGTCTCCTCTTCTTCCCCTCTTTTCCCTCTCTTCTCTGCTCTGGTCCTCTCCTTTCTCTGCTCTGTGCTCCTCTTTTCTCTGCTCTCTCCTCCCCCTTTTCTCTCCTCTCCTATTATCTCTTCTCTGCTCTTTGCCTTTCCCCTAAAGAAGGAAAACACACTTACAGTATAATTATGTGAGTAAATCTTGTGCGTCCTCCCCCCAGCTGTCAGATAGGCCGACGCACAAAAGCCCTCCTCTCCAATTCACTTTCTTTAGTTGATAGAAATAGGAAAGAAAGAGTCAGTCATCATCGCTCAGTTCTCCTTTCTCAGGCAGCAGGAGCGATGCTGCTCCGGCTGTTTCGCAGAGTTGAGTTTTCTGATATTCCATTCGAGTTTTCCCGGTTATTTAGGAGACAGAGGTCGTGTCCTCAGGGCAGAAATGTGACATGAAAGAGAGCGACAAGTCGGCCAAATCCCTCTCTCCTCTCCCTCCTGAATGTCTGCATCTCTCTCTCTCTCTCTCTCTCTCTCTCTCTCTCTCTCTCACACACACACACACGCACATTCACACTCACTCATGTAGTTGTAAATGCAAAATTGCTGCCTCCCTGGTCTCTTTCTTTCATGCAGAGCCCTCGACAGCAGGAGGAGAGAGAGGGATGACTGAGGGAAGGAGAGAGAGAGGGACGAGTGAGTGAAGGAGAGAGAGAGGGACAGAGTGACATAATGCCTGAAAATAAATCACATGTGACGTGTAGATTCTGAAATCTGAAAGGAAATACAACCTCCACATGTAATGCTGAAAAACCACCTGTACCTATTATGTAAATGTCCCATTATGTGTAATATCAATGCATCACATACAAAGGGTTTATAACACAAAGTTACATGTTATTTAAATAGCATTTTTCAAACCGGTGTTAAAAATATCAACTCAACGAATTAAAAAAAATAAAGAAAGAGGAATAAAATCAACAATACACAAAAAGAGTGAAACATAAAATTACAAATAAAAAGTTGCAGTGCTTATGCATTTGTATGAATAGAGGTGACACGCTGTGTTCGAAGCATGTTCACACACTCAGACGCCTGCTGCTGCTGCTGTGCTGGACATTGTAACAGTGTGTGTGTGTGTGTGTGTGTGTGTGTGTGTGTGTGTGTGTGTGTGTGTGTGTGTGCTTGACTGCATTTGAGGGAAGCATTGGAATGACGTTTCAGAGCTAAATCCACATTTTTCTAAAAATACCTTTAAACCCTTTAGTAAACTTTTATCAGCCTACCTGTCGTCCTGCAGGTTATTTTCGCAACAGGAAAAGCCTCAGGAAGATTTTATCAAAGTTATCAAAGCAAAAGCTCTCAACAAGAACAGGACACCAACATCGTAGTTGTTAAGCAGAATATGTGTGACTGCTCTTTTGAAAACTGTGTTTTGACTGAATCAACAAAACACGTGTAAAGATCATTAATGATCCGTTTACACAATATGTAATATTACTCAAAAGCATCGTGATACGGGGTGTGCTTCAGTCAATCTGAAATCTCAGCACATTTTTCCCCCACTTCTCTCAACAGACTCCATAATTACTGCCGAGAGAATATCACAAGACATCGCAGTCACTCCTCGATGGTTCTTAAGGTCTTTATTCTGCCCTGAACAGAAGACTAAGGTGGAAAACAGACATCTTTCTTTTATGGCCTCCACACTGTTAGAGAGTAACTGCGCCGCAATATAAGATACATAATACATTATCAATATTATATTACATATATTACATAATAAGGTATCTTATTAATAAGAAATAGTCCAATGTCATCTGCAAATAGTCTTCAGAATCAACCCCAAGATGTTCCCTCTTCATCCTCAGTCCTCTCCTCGTCCTACTCATTTCCATACCTCTCTTCACCTTCATCATCTGCACTCGTTCTATTCGATGTCTCTACCATCTTGTTGATCTTTCTGATATCTTGATGTCAAACAAGAGGAGTCTGAAAATATTGCAAACATTTCTAAACACCCAATGCGAGGCCACCACTACATTAAAGTGAATTAATTCGTAGGATGTCTTCTAAATACAAAAAATCCTGCACATAGACCTTCATCAGGTTACTGAGTGTTTTATTCTATTCAATTTAATTTAATACATTTTATATTGTCTCGCCCAAAATCACAAATTACAACCAAATTACTGAATAAAGTGATATGTTGACCTGATTATTACACTAGAGAAAAGGTGTAAAGGGGTCATCATTTCTGAAGGAACATTAAAGACTGGACCAGATGTCCTGTTGGTGAGACATTTCACTTCAAATCACGAATAAATGGAGGAAAAGTCAGAGGATTGAAGTTTAGGTCCTTTGATCGGACTTAAAGTTTATTAAAGTTAAAATGTTCAACAGCGCAAAACCCAGCATTGCATGGCCCTTTAAGACGATTAAAATAAAAATTAAAGTGAGGATATAAAGAAAGAAAACACGTACAACTCAAAATATCCCCTGAGGCAAATGTGATTAGAAAACCAAATCCTTCCTCATCAACACCTCCACACATCCTCATCGAGTCATCTCCATCTTTACTGATGAATACAAATAAACAGATCTAAATGTGGTTCTACATGCAGAAAACACGCACCACTTACCGATCAACAATGCATCCATTTCTTCACCTCCTGCTCAGTGTGATTAAATATTAACACTCTCAGCTCTGTGCATTGTGTGCTGTGAGGAATGGTTGTCAGTCGTCTCTGAAATAACAAGGGACAGGAGTCGTGAGTTTCAGAAGCCGGGTGGGAACGCTGCGCTGCACAACAGTAACCCTCTGCTCCACCGGTATTTCATTTCATCATTCATGACCCGAAGCGTAAACCTTCAGGTCGGTGCCGGCTAAGTTCAACTCCATCAGAAAAACAAATCAGCGTCAGATTCACCCAAATTCAAATTGATCAAGAACCGTACTTGAAGGAGAATGCTGTTCATATTTTATACTTGTATTTTTGTTAGCACATCCACCGAACGGCCGTAATGAATATTTCTATGATAATGCATCAACGGGCAATATGGGGCGTTGCTTGTCGTGGTGGACCTACGGAACCCCTCGGCTTTACTGAGCTTTGTTGTGAGTCTCTTTCGGGATTTGGTTCATTCTTCAGTCTGAAAATCCACAGTTCACTTCCTGCTCAGCACCAAACTGCAGACAGACGCAGTAAAGACGAGCGACAACATCGTAATGACAACGTCGTGACATCACAACATCATTTCTCTGCAGCCTCGTCCTATTGGGGTGAGGAGTGTACAATGTTGTAACGATTTTCTAACGACATCACAATGTTGTAACGATGTTGTCGGGATGTTGTAAAGACGTTGTCAGGATTTTGTCACGATGTTGTAAGGATGTTGTTACGAAGTTACGGTGTCAGGATGTTGTAACGACGTTATCACAATGTTGTAAAGACGTTGTCAGGATGTTGTCACGACGTTGTAACGACATTGTAACAATGTTGTCAAGATGTTGGTACGATGTTGTGATGTAACGACATTGCCACGACGTTGTCAGGCTTTGTAACGATGTCACGATGTTGGAGTGAACTCTGATATACATTCATCACAGGAAGAGTCAAATATTTCCCCCCTGAAGTTGGTGGAGACCAAAACCAGAGCTAAGGAGAGTGAACATTGGGCTTTTACCCCCAAATGCATGATAATGATACTCTGCAAACAAGTGAAAGATTTATGAAACGGTTTCTCTCTCTGAGATCATCAGGTCAGGAAACGTCTCTGTCACAGATACCAACTCAAACTAATGTGCACTTTGTACCTTACTGACAAAAGATTTGAGTTAGCTGCTGCTTTTCTCTTTTCATATTTTATTCACGATAAAACAAATGAGGTGACAGGTAGAGAGAACCAGTGGGGGAGATAAAGTGTACAAGAAAAGCGTGGCAAAGCAGAAGAAGAGAGTAGTTTAGAGGCAGAAGGAGGGAAAAACAGAGACAGAAGGGAATAAACACATATGGAGAGAGACAGAGAATGGAGAGATGGATAGAGAGAGTAAGAGAGTATGGAGAGAGAGAGAGAGAAAGTGACATGTGCATGGAGGATGAGTCTGAGAGGCCCTCAGTTCCACTTGAGGCAGTCATGGGAATGATTTGATTTTCGCCACATGAACAGCTGTCTTATGTCACACACACACACACACACACACACACACACACACACACACACACACACACACACACACACACACACACACACACACACACACACACACACACACACACACACACACACACACACACACACACACACACACACACACACACACACACACACACACACAGAGAGAGAAAAATAATGAGGGGTCTGTGTTTTGGCCAAAAAGCTAGACTGAGCAAAGGTGGCATGTAGCAATGCAGAGACAGAGAGGACACGAGGGTCCATATCAAAGAGAACTCAGACAGGGTCGTCTCTTCATCTCTTCCTATTGCCAAATAATACAAATAAATTCAAGGTAGCTAGGTTTCTTCATTTAACAGTTGGAACTATTCATATTTATGATTTATATAATACATTTTTCTCATAAACTCTGGAGATTAAAGATGCACTGGAGGAGACATGTCAGCCCTTCTGCTGTCCAGTGAGTCAATCAGAGCTGAACGATGCTAATACGATCGTGAAGCCGAAGAACTTCAAAGTCCGGTAAAAACTCTCAAAGTTTGTTGCCATACGACCAACCACCTCGCAGATGCAAGGCGTCATGTGATTCATTGTTCATGAATCCAATTTTAGATTTCCACACGCAGAATGTCATTAAAAACCACACAAACACAAGGCCTCTTATTTATTTCACTTGAGTCAAATGTTCTCTGTTTCCCAATTTCTTATTAAAAAGGCATTCTGTGTTTTTAAGTGTACAGGACTGTCTCAGAAAATTAGAATATTGTGATAAAGTTCTTTATTTTCTGTAATGCAATTAAAAAAACAAAAATGTCATGCATTCTGGATTCATTACAAATCAACTGAAATATTGCAAGCCTTTTATTCTTTTAATATTGCTGATTATGGCTTACAGCTTAAGAAAACTCTAAAATCCTATCTCATAAAATTTTAATATTTCCTCAGACCAAGTAAAAAAAAGATTTATAACAGCTGAGTGTTTGTCAAGGCTCAGGAAACCCTTGCAGGTGTTTCGAGTTAATTAGACAATTCAAGTGATTTATTTAATACCCTACTAGTATACTTTTTCATGATATTCTAATATTTAGAGATAGGATATTTGAGTTTTCTTAAGCTGTAAGACATAATCAGCAATTTTAAAAGAATAAAAGGCTTGCAATATTTCAGTTGATTTGTAATGAATCCAGAATGCATGACATTTTTGTTTTTTTAATTGCATTACAGAAAATAAAGAACTTCATCACAATATTCTAATTTTCTGAGACAGTCCTGTATACTTCTGGTGCAGTGTGTTACATGAAAGGCTCGTCTCTGTGATCAGCACAGGACCATTGCAGATTATCTTTCAGAGCCATAATTTCAAGAAACGTGAAAGACTTGAAGACTTCGTTCCCTTGTGATCAGGAGACATGTTGGATTAAGAGGCTCATTTCTGACTGTGACAGAATGAGTTGCCATCGGTTAGCACCACAGTCCCCCTGCATCTAATCCATCACTCCCACTGCAGCGCTCGGCGAGACGGAAGGTTGAGTTCAGCTGACTTTGTCGACTGTGTTTTTGCAGCTGTGTGAGTTTCCGTCAGCCTCTTGCAGAGCCACTCAGTGGTTACATCAGGACTCTAGTGGATCCAGAGCCAGTGGAGGGTGAAGAAGGACTTAATGAGGTCTCTTGGTCTGCACGGACGACTCCACCGACCAGTTAATGCTATTCTGGTTTCAAGTCTTAAACTCTATGATTATTTTTTTTTACTTGGGTCTGGTCGTATGATATATTCATCAAAATATTAACTATATTTGATCGAACAATGCATCAAAAATATCCTCAAATAAGTGATGCACTGGGAAAAACACAAGACTGTTGATGCATTTAATGTGGTGGAATAAAGGTTCGTCCTTCCTGCACCGAAGGTCTCAAATGATCCTTTTCCTCATCGTAGGAAACTTTTTTTATTTTTAAAAGTCAAATGAGCATCATGATTAGTGTATTATTCACCACACAACATACTACTTAGGTAGCAGCCATGGCCCGTCTTATCATAATCATAATGAGATGGTGTAATTATGTACAAATGCCAAAGCAGTCACTCTGATAACTCATTGTTTGAATGAATAATAATTGTTTAAGACTATCAGCTGTCACATGACATCTAGATGAGCCCAAGTCTCACCTGTTAACACCATTTAAATGTGAAATCATTATTTGGTCTGAAGCTGAAGTTCAGGGGCCACTCAGCCATTGTGCACAGCTGCAGGAGGTTGTGCGCTCACAGTTCTCAGTGTTGAATGTCACCAGCCAATAACTTGACAGTTTGTTCACTTTTAATAGATCTTTATTTTGACTTAAGAAACCCTGATTCAGAGAGCGCCACATGGAGGCCAAAGTGAGTACAAACAGCAGGTTACAGACTCCAGGTCGACCTCGAGAGGTCTTTATCTCCGTTAGCACAGCAGCAGTCAACGCACAACGCTGCAGAAAATTAAAATTAAAAGCAAAATTCAACACCCTACACAGAAGAGGATCTTTGTGCAGTCTATTTGCACATTTTCCAAAATTCAACAGAACATAAAAAGGTTAATGCAGGACTTGAAAACTTGAGTTTTATGAATAGAAAAAAACAATTTAAGTGTACAAAACAGCAGGCGTAACAAGCGCCCGGGGACCTCGTCTTCTTACAGTAAAACTCCTTTGCTTTCGGAACAGTATCGACATGTGTCCCCGGAACAGCTTCAAGAGTTGAGCTCACACAAAACAACAAATCCAGTGTACCAACCGATTATCCACAAGGACACAGCAAGCGAAGCCGCAACACACCTTTGGATAGTCACACGCGCATAAATTAAGAAATAAATACAACAGCTTTTTTTGGGTGTGACACGGAGAGCAGCAGCAGGAAGTGCTGCGCTCCGTTAGAAAAGAAACCGGATGTAGAAGGACAACGAGAAGTCGACCGACGGGATAGATGAAAAAGCTTTGACGCACGACATCCTTGTGACGTGTTCATGGGTGTTTATGAAGGGCAACTTCTGGAGGCAACGGAGATGAACACTATTGCAGTCAGTGAGGCGGAGGACTGGAGGATGACATCATCTGTCTGATGGGAGGAAAGTGAAGTCAAAATAAAAGTGAGCAGATACAGTCGATCTGCATCGCCTCAAAGTCCTCAAAGTCCTCCGCACTGAAAAGGCAGGAAGCGCCGACTCAGCCGTAAAGCGAGTTCACGGTGTTCAGCGTACAGGTTATTTATACCGGCGGCACTCTGCCACCGAAAACAACTTGCCATCCAACCAACTTGTTCTGGGATGATTCTGCACACAGAATGAAAATAAAAAATATCACAGAGACCAACATCAACCTAAACGGTTTTAGAAACTGATGGATTTTAAAAAGACTAAAAAGAAGACTTGACTCAAGGCCGGGGGTTTATCAATTAACTCCAAAAGGTTGCAGGGTCACCATTCACGAGAAGCCGACCTATACACGTCCCGTACGTTGAGAGAAAACACCGCAACCCATCAAACGGCCTCGGCTGACCAGACGTGGCAAATCGGCCTCAATCACTGAAAGTCCAGCTGTTGTCAATGAGATACGGAGCTGTTAAGATAGATAAGAGCCTTTATATTGTATCGATTTATTAATCTTATGACTATTTGTTTCTGAAGAGTCTTTGTCCAGGTCTACCTCCTTCTGCGGGCTACACATTCATACAGCAGAAGACCCAGATTCAGCTTCACGAGCCAGGCTGTAGTTGGTTCTTTGACCCCGAGAGCACGGTTCATGTGGTGCTGCTGCAAACTGCTGCAAACAGTAGCTTGCAGCTGCGCTACCGCATTCTATCTGAGGTCATGAGCCAGAAAAAAAGAGGAGAAATCATACTGCTATTGGTGGGTTCAGATGATGGCATACGCTTACTGGAAGATTCAGATTATTAGTGCTGGTTAATATTGAAATCTTAAGGCATGTTCAGCTCAGGGGTGTGTTGTTTGATTTGGGGTTGTGGAGGTGGAACCATTCGACGTTGGTCAGGAGACAAAAAGCAAAAGTCTCATTTGGTGGGAAATATCCTCATTTGGAAATCTCGGTCGGATTATGATTCTCGGTCCATCCTACAAGTCTATTTGTTGGCAAAGAGCTGCAGGTCCAGGCGGACCCACACCTCCCCTGTGGGAACCTCGTGCAGCAGAAGACGACGCGTGACTGGTCCCTTGTTCTCCAACTCTTTCTTAATGGTTGCCACGGGAACCTCGGTCCGACCCAGAAATTCTAAGAGAAAGAAAACATTTTGAAGTCGCGAGAAGAGAAAATGGGACAGTGGTGTATGTGTGGAGCTCCAGGAGCAGGAGGGAGAGAATGAAGGTTTCTTTTTCCACATTCATATTATTCAGATTTCTTTATCATAATTTACAATTTAGGTTAAGCACTAGAAAACCTTTACACCTGTAGAAGTTAATCCAACACACATAATGGTAGCCTCTTGCAATGTGGCAATCAGAGTGAGTCATTGTTCATATGAAGAAGAAGAAGAACTGACCATCAGGTGAAAACTGGTCTCTTTCAAAGATGGTGATGCAGAGGACGTCCTGGTAGAGGTCCTTGATGTGGAACTGGCAGTTAAAAGTCCACTTGGGGTTCAGAGTGTCGTTGAGCGTTCTGGACGTGAATATCTGAGCCCCCATGGTCACCTCACAGTACGGGTTACTTTTACCTGGAGGAGGACATGCAGACAGGTGGGATGAGGGAGGGGATGAGGGAGTAATGGCAGGTAGAGGACAGAAGAAGAGCGATTAAGAACATGGGAATAGAGGAGGAGGAACAGAAGACGATAGAAGAGCCACAGAAAAGAGGAATAAAGGGAAGAGGAGATAAAAAAGAAAGAACATTTAATGACAAAGAAAGGCCTCACACTTAAAATGAAAACAAATGACAGAGCACCGTAGGCTGTATTTTGGTCTCATTAGGTATTCATGCAGCTGATATTAACATCCAGTTCCACCAAAACATTTTACTTGTGTATTGTGAGGACCACCCTGGAACATCAGCGCTCCCGTGCTCACCATTGGGTTTGCCTGCTTTGAGCTCAGTGGCCTCCAAGATGGTGACAAGAAGTCTGCCGATTCCACTCGCCTTCACAGATCGGGCTACACACACACACACACACATGTACACACAGATGGATGAATCCTGATATCGTCCCATTGGTTGCCATCAGGAGCGGCTGATCGAAGTCGAGTGTGGAGACAAACCTTGATAGGCCTTCTCCCTTTTTTTCTTTTCTGTTTCAATAAATTCTTCAGACGCAGCCTTGATCTTCTGAACCCAAGCCGTCCTGAAAACACACAAAACGCACACAGTGATCGCACCGGCCACCCTGTGACCCGCCACATCGGTCTCTCTCTCTGTGTGTGTGTGTGTGTGTGTGTGTGTGCAGCTACCGTTCATTGATGTTGTCGGTCCTGAGTATGTAGACTCGATCGATGTGCGAGATGTGGAAAGTGGGCTCGTCGCTCGAAGGATCCGGCAGCTTCACCAGAACTTCATTGAGCAGCACCGGCTGCAGGAAACACGAGATGAGAGTCAGGACACGTCAACACGCAACCCGGAGGTCACCGACACCGGCTGCAGGGCGAGTGTGTGAGTATGTGAGGCTGGTATAAAACGGAATCATTGGACACAATATCATCACATCACACGTTGCTGGGAAACAACTCAACGAAAAGAAGAAAAAAGAGAAAAGAGAAAGCCACACGTCCAGAATGTAGACTTTGTATTTTAGATCTAATAATGTCCAAACGACCAAGGTGCTGAACAAGAATCATTGAATGAGAATCAAGAGCCTTGAAGTGGTCAGCGAATAAACATTACTTCTTTTGTTTTAAATTACATAATTAATGTGCAAAATATAAGCTATTGACAGGCCTCGCGCCATATATTTTATTAATACTTGAAGTTCAACATATACTGTAATAATATAGCATATTGGTTTCATACATCTTGAAGTGTCCCTTCAGAAACATGTGACCTTACAACCAATTGTTCAACAGCTGATCGATTTAAAAAACAAACATTTAGGCACATCACAGCACATTAAATATTGATATATATTAATATTCATGTTGGTCCTGAAACTTCTGAGTGGATTTCCTTCCTTCGCCACGAAAGCTTAATTTATAAACATTTTGTCGGGGCTGGATAACTACGTTTTAAACGTCACCAATATCACTATGAACTCTGGGAAAGTCCCTCGGGAAAGTTTGCAAATATGCCGACTCACAGAAAGGGGGCATGGCGGCGTGGACACGCCCCCAACGGAGCCTTATGCACGCGGCCCCGAGTCCTCAGGAACGCACCTCAAAGACTGCGAGTGTGGATATTGGAATCGAGCCAAAGTTTGTGTGCGTGTGTGCATGTGCGTATGTGTGTGTGTGTGCTTCTTACCGGCTTGTATATCTTGAGCTGTACATTGTTCTTGTTGCTGAACAGCTTATCGGGCCCGGACGACGTGAACTGCTTTACCGCGTGAGTCAAAAGCAGAAAGTCGCTGAAGAGGAAAGCCGAAAGTTCCTTGTTGCTCTTCACCTTGTTCATCTGAAAACAAACATTTTACTTTTATTTTACTTGTATACTTCTATATCTTTCATCCCTGTTTCTTATATTTTGTGTTTTGTTTTTTATTCTTGTGTGTTGCTGCTACTGTCACGACAAATTTCCCCTTGGGGATTAATAAAGTATATATCTATCTATCTATCTATACAACACGTATCACATCATTTAACATCACTACAGCGATTATTAAACAGTATCGTCTCGACAAGGATTACAAAAACATGTTCACTTCTGTGGAACTGCTCCGTGATGATGGTGGAACGATAGTCAACCGTTCAGCATCAGAAGATATTCATTGATTTTTTTTTGCCAAAAGGTGAATGTTTACATAACAATAATCTTGATGCTGCTGTATCATCACCTGATATCTGCTCAGATGAACCAGCTCAGCAAGGTTTTTAATCTGAGGTCTGACCCTTGTGACATGTGACCACGACACCCTCTGATACATTAACGTTTCACAGATCATCTCCCTCCACTCGGCAGTCTGCTCAGTCTCGTTAACATTTTAAAAAACTCACTCTTTAAAATGGAAAAAGTTAATTTTTCTCAATACGAGTTCTCACCTTGCCACTGTGGAGAAGTTTCCTGGGGCCCAAACAGTTGGTGAGAGAGTTAAAGACCAGGTGCTGTAGAAAGACAGACACTTTAGAAGGATCTTTCACATCTTATTTAAACATGTAAACATAATTAAATATTATTTATATTCATTTCATTGTTTTATAAATAATACATATTATATTGGTTCATTATTGATGATATAAAGCGCAAGTTAATTAATAAGCTTGTTACCTCTGTAGCACAAGTTAATTTATAAGCTTGTTACCTCTGTAGCACAAGTTAATTAATAAGCTTGTTACCTCTGTAGCACAAGTTAATTAATAAGTTTGTTACCTCTGTAGCACAAGTTAATTAATAAGCTCGTTACCTCTGTAGCACAAGTTAATTAATAAGTTTGTTACCTCTGTAGCACAAGTTAATTTATAAGCTTGTTACCTCTGTAGCACAAGTTAATTTATAAGCTCGTTACACCTGTAGCACAAGTTAATTAATAAGCTCGTTACCTCTGTAGCACAAGTTAATTAATAAGCTTGTTACCTCTGTAGCACAAGTTAATTAATAAGCTTGTTACCTCTGTAGCACAAGTTAATTAATAAGCTTGTTACCTCTGTAGCACAAGTTAATTAATAAGCTTGTTACCTCTGTAGCACAAGTTAATTAATAAGCTTGTTACCTCTGTAGCACAAGTTAATTTATAAGCTTGTTACCTCTGTAGCACAAGTTAATTTATAAGCTTGTTACCTCTGTAGCACAAGTTAATTAATAAACTTGTTACCTCTGTAGCACAAGTTAATTAATAAGCTTGTTACCTCTGTAGCACAAGTTAATTAATAAGCTTGTTACCTCTGTAGCACAAGTTAATTAATAAGCTCGTTACCTCTGTAGCACAAGTTAATTAATAAGCTTGTTACCTCTGTAGCACAAGTTAATTAATAAGCTCGTTACCTCTGTAGCACAAGTTAATTAATAAGCTTGTTACCTCTGTAGCACAAGTTAATTAATAAACTTGTTACCTCTGTAGCACAAGTTAATTAATAAGCTCGTTACCTCTGTAGCACAAGTTAATTAATAAGCTTGTTACCTCTGTAGCACAAGTTAATTAATAAGATCATTACCTCTGTAGCACAAGTTAATTAATAAGCTTGTTAGCTCTGTAGCACAAGTTAATTAATAAGCTTGTTACCTCTGTAGCACAAGTTAATTAATAAGCTGGTTACCTCTGTAGCACAAGTTAATTAATAAGCTGGTTACCTCTGTAGCACAAGTTAATTAATAAGCTGGTTACCTCTGTAGCACAAGTTAATTAATAATCTTGTTACCTCTGTAGCACAAGTTAATTCATAAGCTTGTTACCTCTGTAGCACAAGTTAATTTATAAGCTTGTTACCTCTGTAGCACAAGTTAATTTATAAGCTCGTTACCTCTGTAGCACAAGTTAATTTATAAGCTCGTTACCTCTGTAGCACAAGTTAATTAATAAGCTCGTTACCTCTGTAGCACAAGTTAATTTATAAGCTCGTTACCTCTGTAGCACAAGTTAATTAATAAGCTCGTTACCTCTGTAGCACAAGTTAATTTATAAGCTCGTTACCTCTGTAGCACAAGTTAATTTATAAGCTCGTTACCTCTGTAGCACAAGTTAATTAATAAGCTCGTTACCTCTGTAGCACAAGTTAATTTATAAGCTCGTTACCTCTGTAGCACAAGTTAATTTATAAGCTCGTTACCTCTGTAGCACAAGTTAATTAATAAGCTCGTTACCTCTGTAGCACAAGTTAATTAATAAGCTCGTTACATCTGTAGCACAAGTTAATTAATAAGCTTGTTACCTCTGTAGCACCGTCACACTGAACGTGGTTCTGAATCCATTCCAGTCGTTCAGAGTTCTCCTTCTCTCTCACGCCCTCGTTGACCTGATTAACGCGATAATTCAGTACAGAAATCAAATCTTGACACAGAATGCATAAAAAAAATATTTGAATCCATTGAGAATAAAACAAGGTCATAAATGAGAGAATCAGTGAAGAAATTAACCTGTTGACAGAGTTCTTCCGCTTTCTCCAGAGCCTCTTTAAGAGGGTCTCGGTCAGAGTGGCCCTCTCCGGTGCTCTCCAGGATCTACACACACACACAGACACACACACACATACTTGTTAATTACACCGACAACTTATAGTCAAAAAGGCTAAATACTCTTTTTTCCCCCTGTAAGGTCAAACACAGAACATGAAACCTACGTTTTTGATGTGCAGCGGGTAGCGTGTGATCCTCTGCATGGGCTTCAGCAGGAAGCTGGACAGCGGCATGCCTTTACACCTGTAGTCTGTGGCAATTTTCTGACGGGAATAAAAGATAATGTGGATAAACACATTCAAAAAGGAACATTTGCCATATTTGAAACAGCCAAAACACTGAAAACAAAGTATCCTCGTTCTCTGCACTCATCTTTTGAGAAACCTTTTTTGCTGTGGGAAAACGCAACTAGTTTGCAATTGCAGAGGACAAGGATGTTTTGGGCATGCACGCATGTTCATGGATCTGGATAACAAATACTACATGGTGAGTCTAGGTCAATTTAAAACACTTTCTATCTTGACCTCTTCCTGTCCTTTGACACATCCCCACTCTTCTTCAGCATGCGTCCATAACCGACTCTAACTTCCTTCCTTTGCTCACTTCCTCCCTCCCTCTCCCACCTTGAGGAAGTCCTTAAAGTTGGGCTCGCTGTCGATGCGCGTCTGCAGCAGCATGGAGCCGTTGATCTGGCAGGAGCAGAAGCGGATGTAGGGCTGCATGTGGGACAGCTCCGCGGCCAGGATGTCTCCGATCATCTGCACCGGCATGTTCTCCCCACCCATCTTCTTACGCACACGGAGCGCCCTGCATACACACACACAGACATGCGTGAAACACAAGCAGCATCCACAACATGAAAATATATGCACTTCTAGAACATCGCACCGCTCCGTTAGATTCAACGGCCCCTTCTGCATCGCATCCTTGTGATATTTACTTGAGAAATTTGGAGTTGCAGGCCAGCAGTTCTTTCCAGTTGACGAAGATCATGGCCATCTCCGCGTCGTTCAGCCGACCCGACTCGGACATCGGCTTCTGGAAAACCTACACAGACCATCAGGGGCGTGAACAGGAGATTCAGAGGGTACCTCTGGCTATACGTGACGCGTGTCCATTACCTCCAGAACAATCTGCAAGTCTTCCATGTATTTCTCCTCCGTCTCAATCAGCTCATGGATGTAACCCTGCCTCCTCTTCTCCTGAGTACTCAAGGAGTCCAGGCTGTTTAGGTCTGCACACCCTGCAGGGGAGGAGGAGCACACAACAGGGGGGGTTAATTGGACGAAAATAATTCAACCAGTGCAACAACACCAAGTCAATTCTTAAACTACAAGACTTTAGCGCTGTCTTTACTGCCTCCTGCTGGACATTTGACCAAAAATACCCCACAATGCTGCGTTTGACTCATTCTAACTGCACATTAGCAGAATCTCTGAGAGGACGATGGAGACGACAAGAGGAAGAAAAAGGGTGACACCGAGAAGACCGGAGTCTCGATGAGACCTGCGCACGTACCTGATGCAAGGAGCCCATTGGCCCGTCGGGAGGCGCCCACACTAGCCGACTCCTGCTCCCTCACTGACCTCTCCCTTCGCTCGCCCTCACCATCGCTCTCGTCCCACAGGTTTAGAAAGTGAACGCTGCTCTGTGAGGTCATCGCTATGTTTCTGTCTCTTCTGTGCGGCTATCCTCTCGGTGCTGGCATCAGACTAAAGCTTCTCTTGGATCAAGTCTGTTTGTACCAAAACAGGAAGAGGAACTCTAGTTGTTTCGAACCTTGTGAGGTATGTGAAAAATGATTAGTAGATTTTTTTTCTAATGTTCAGTGACTTCTGCCAATTGGAAAGATTTTTTTAAAGAATCCATTCCAGATGAAATCACTAATATTACCACAGGTACCACCATACAAAGGAAGATGCATGGATATTTGAACAGGTTATAAAAACAGTTGTTCACATACTGCTCATCACTCCTCATCTCAATCATGTGTATCGTGTTTACAATATAAACACTGCATACAACGCACAAGCACATGCAATTAACTTTCATCTCAATCCAATCTTTATTTTGCATTTTACTTCAGAATCCGAAAATATATTCGACGCGTCTTTATAATGTGTTCCACCGTCTCGTACCACACATGTTCTGTACATGTTGTCATATCAGCTCCTTTGATGCAGCTTTCTGTCAGTGAGCTTCAGGAAACCTCTTTATTAAATTAAAGAAGAAAAAAAACGTGCTTTCTTTGCACGGGGGTTCATTCTGACGGTGGATCTGATGGCGGCGCACGAAAGACATCTCAACTGTATTGTGGCATCGTTCACGTAACTCCTTCACGTCAGTGGACATCAGTTTCTTATGAGTGACTTCTCACGTTTTGACCTAAAGTTCCCGGATCCATAATCCTGACAATAATCAAGCAGCATAGCAGGGAATATAAGGTGCAGCAGCAGTTTGTGTTTCACCCTCGAAAGGAACGCTCTTTGTGCGTCAATGGTTTTAAAAGTTTGCCAGATGACGGCGACTTGCTTCATCTCTCACAACTACCCATGTCCCTTCTGTTGCTGAGAACAGCTGTTTCTGTTTTGTTTTGTTTTGTTTTAGAAAGGCCTGACCAGGGACTGGGGTTGCAAATTAGCCAATTGGCTAGAAACCTTCTGTATCACATGTACACTTTGTGTAATAATGTGCGCTGCTTTGTCCCTGACAAATAAAATTGGAATTAATTCTGGCTTTAAAATGTAGAGAACAAAATGTACGCACAAAACGGTAAAAGCAGAAGCTTCTACCATTTCCTGCCAAAATGATTATAGGAAAAAGCAAAAAGTAATGTTCTCAAAATCTCTAAACAACCGTTTAGTCGTAGAGGAGATTGACTACATCTCGTGTTTGTGGTGTTTTCTCCACTCAGGGTTTTGTTGAACATATTTTAATGTTACTTTATTCCGTCATGAACATATTTCTCTGATGAATTTACAGTCAAATTGCCACTTCACGCTTCGTTTCAAGTGTTTTTAAGTTAAGTGCACCGGTCCAGGGATATTGGACCTTGTTTATTCCTCAAAATACACACAGGATGGAGGCTTAGCAAATGAAAGGAAGAGGGACAACCCACAGAGAGACCCACTATGATCCATGTTCGCATTAGTTCATGAGAAACACAAGGAAATCCCAAAAGGCACCACGGCTTCAACAAGTCCCAGAATCAGGGTTGAGAGTTTTTTTTTTTCCAGGTCCTGGTTCATTTCAGAGGGAACACATGACTGGTTTCCATTGTTTCCCTCCATCACACAGACACCTGATATCAGCTCAGTGGGAGAAGTGAGCAGATAAGGAGTCCAGACACCCTGCCCCATCAGAGCAGTGTGCAATAGTGGGTCTCTCTGAAGGCAGGAGTTGGAAGAAGGGAGAGGAGGTGGAGGAAGAGGAGGAAGAGGACTTTCTACCACCCTGGAAGGAGAAAGACACAGAAGTCGGGGAATGGAGAGAGAGAGAGGAGGAAAAACACAGATTGGAGAGAGAGAGAGAGACATGGAGGGAGACAGGGGAACGTTGAGATAGTCAGCGAGAAGAAAGGATGTACAGATGAAGAGATGGGTGGATGAAGGGACATCAGTGAGGGTAGAGATGGGTTGCATAGATGAACAAAGGATCAGCATCAGTTCGTCACAGTGGTTTGATCAACATGGAAGAGGAGCATCTCTTCGTTTTAGGATGTAGTCATGATACTTTAAGGGATTTACTTACACTGCTGGCTGGGGTCGCACTCCGTCGTGGTCATCTTCACGTAATTCGTGGGGAAGAGACCAGTGACCCCGTTGACCTCCCCTTTCCACCAGTCGGGGTCGCTTTTGTCAAACACGTTGATCAGCTGACCTTTGGAGAAGCTCATCTCGTCCCCGTTGGCGGCCGTGTAGTCGTAGATGGCGATCACCTGACAGACTGAGAGGGAAGAAAGGGAGAGTTTAACACACCGTTAGTTGATTTATGCAGCGCTCTTTGTTCCTCTTCATGACCTAGTAAATGTGTGTGTGTGTGTCCAAACTATGACTGGAATGTGTATCACCTGGTTGGGGGGCTGGCGTGGACTTGCCGCTGTTGGATCCCAGTATTTTGACATGAGAGGCAGGAAACCAGCCCTTCTGACGCTTCTTACCACGGGCCTAGAGTCAGACAACACAGACCAACGTGGGCAATGAGGTTTTAATGCCATAGCCAAACACAGGGTTCTCCACCAGAAGCTTCCGGTGCCGTGCAGTTTCCAACCTGCAGGCCGGGTCTCCCACAAGAGCCCACAAAGTAAACCTGATGGGTCCCAAGATGATCATTTCCTCAATCTCACTTTTATTTGTTCTTATTCAAACCCTGTGAAGAACTGCATTATTTGATCTCGCCACACCACCCCAAATTGTTCTAATAAATAAAATATTGAAATGCTCACAATCGATATTCCTATGCAAAAGGTCACAAGTAGACACTCCTTTGTTTGAGTGAGTTAGAAAGCAAAAAGGTCGGCTGTACTGTACAGGATTAATAATTAAGGATCCACAGAAAGACCACTGAACCGCTGTTGACTGACCTGCAGTTCTCCGAGCCACCAGCCGGAGGCGTTCTTGCCAAGGATGAGGATGAGCTGGGAGTTTTCCAGATTCAGCTGCTCAGGGCTGGCAGAGGGGCGGGCTCTGATCACCTGGGCGATCTCTGCACAGAAAAGACAGAAAATGTAAAAAGAAAAAAGAAAAAATTCTCATGTGATAAAAAAAGAGAGTGATTAGACACAACGGTGAGCTTACCTTTCTTCTTTCCAGATATGCTGGATGTCTGAAAAAAAGTAATCATTTTATAATCATTAGAAAGCTTTAGAAACACTCGTCTTTGTCAAGGAGTTCTGCGTTCATGCTGGGACAACATTCAAAGAAAATCGTTGTTTAATTTGACCATACGAATATGTTGATCTCCTGATTTGTTCAGTTTTGTGGAAATAAATAGAAAGACAACACAAACACATCCAGGAAGTGAACCAAGAAGACTAAAACAGAGTTATGTAACGTAACGGACTGGATAGAAAGACGTGTCGGGTGTTCTTACATCCGACTCCTTCGGCTTGACGTAGTTGCTGGGGAAGACGCCGGCGCTGGCGCCGATGGAGCCGTGCCACCACTCTCCATCTTTCTTGCTCACCAAGATCAAATCTCCCTCTCCAAACGTCAGATCCGTGAGCTCCGGGGAGTCGTAGGTGTACAGCGCCGTGTATTCTGAGAAGAACAAATGAACAGAAATGAAGAGCAAAGTCCTCGGTGAGGCTCCAGCTGATACGATGTCTGTTGCCAACATATGATGAACTCCACATTATCACTAACGTAATAACCCCGATCTTTTAAAAATATTAAATACTTTTGACTACACTTAATTCAGGATAAAGCTAGTGTGATTGTTGTCCCTTAAAACAACCTAAAAATCCCCTTTTATTACCTTCGCATTGAAAATGCGGAAGGTTATGTTTTGATCGCTGTGTATTTATTTATTTGTATGCGTGTTATTCGCCTAACTCAAAAAGTATTAAACCGAATCGCATGAAATTTGGTGGGATGATTGGTTATTATCCAGGGACCATTTGATTAGATTTTGGGATCAATCGGGTCAAAGGTCAAGGTCATGGAAAGGTCAACATCTTCTTTTTAACATAGCACGGTCAATTTTTATCCAATTGGCATGCAACTAATGCCAAAACGTTCATAATTCAATGCCCAATCTTGTGATATGCGAAGGTATGCGCTCTACCGAGTGCCCATTCTAGTTTTAAATGAGCCAGGCGAACCTCAACGTTACGGTTTATGTAATGTCAAATATTAACTGAACTACATGAGGCAGATATTTCAGAGGATATTTTACTGTACCTTCGAGCTGAAGGCTGTCGCTAGACTCCGAAGCATCAGGAGGGGAGCTCTTCATGCTGTAAACACAGAAAGACGACATCACCCTTTTTCTTCAAGTGTGTTTGCAACCATCCATCATCTATCCTCCATCCTTCATCCTCCATCCTCCATCCTCCTACGCCTATTTGATCTCAGAAATACCAAAAACATTTCTCCCTCCAGGTCCTCTTATGCCATGCGGGGTATGAAACCCTGCTGCATGGAGTCATACTTCTCAAAGGCTCGACACATTTTAAGCTCCTTTCAATACGCAAAAGAGGTGGTTTTATTTTGGGCTTCTCACTCCACATCTCTGCAATTTTATTACTTGGGTTATAAGCCAAACCTCTTGATCGGAGGTGAATGTTGAAATGTGCACTTTAATGGATTAACTGGTAGATCTAAATTGTTATCTTCAGACTCAGCTTCCTCTTCATAACCGTCCACTTTCTGAGTTCACGTGTATGTTTTAGTTGTTTCCAAGGTTGCATTAAAGGGAATACATTACTGTATTGTACAATATATAAACCTTTAATGTTTATAAATGAAATATGACGGTTATGTCTGGGCTATGTAAGCAACTTCTGGAGTTGTAAATAACTGTTTTTTCCAATGGACTTCAATGCTGATTTATCAAAATGTATCCGCAATGGATATCTGATATTACATCCGTGTTACACCGACTCTAAAGATACGTGCATCGTGGGCGTTCAGATTGAACCCACGTATGTCATCTTTGAAACACGTTGTGATCATAATCAGCGGGGCCAACGATAGATGAACACCCGTCTTTACGACACCAACGTACACCTGTCCCTTTCAGCCTTTCAGCAAAAAGATATGCAAACTGAGGTCTGAAGTAAAGCTGGGGAATCAATGGAAGTGGAATACACGTCAGTGCTTCGCCATTTGTCTTCGTGGCCTCAAGAAAGGGCTCCAAGAGGAATTTGACATTTCAAAAATGTTGAGAAACACTTGTTTAGATACGGGGAACACGAGCGGGAGACTCACTCTGAGCTCTCCTCTTCTCCCAGCACTGTCACATATGTTTTGGGGAACCAGCCCTGTTCACTGTTCAGCTTTCCCAGCCACCAATTCTCCTGCTTCTCCAACACCTGTATGACGTCGTCCTTGTTGAAGTTCAGGTGGCTGTCCGTCTTTGCCGTCCACGAACACAGGGCCTGGGCCTGCAGGTTACCCACCACCCGCTGCCAGGGCACAGAGAGAGGAAGACGGAGCTCCGGACAAGAATCGGACTCGGAAAGTGAGCCGTCGCGTGAAAGCGTCGAACCTCTCACCTGTCCCTGTGTCTCAGAGGGCGCGGGGTTTGGAGAGTGCGTTGGCGTGAAGGCAGATTTAGTGCCTGCTGCCTTCATGCCCTCCAGCGCACTGGAAAGCTGCGACTGGAGCGGCACTATAGGAGCGGCGGCGGCGGCGGCGGCGTTCGCCGTGTCTGACGGGGCCACTCTCTCCACGTAGCTCTCTGGGAACCAGCCCATCTTCCCCTGTTGGCTGCCGTACAGCCAACCTTCCTCCCGCTCCAACGACTCGTCGACCTGCCGAGACAGAAGAGGTTCGAGGAAGACGAACATCGCGACGTTGCGGTTTGTATCTCGAGTCATTTTGGGGGGGGGGGGGGTTTCAATCTCACCTCGATCAGATCGTCCGCGTTGAAGTTGAGCTCTTCATTGTTTCGGGCGTTGAACGGGTAGAGGGCTTTGAAAGATGTGAGGGCGGCAGACTTCCTGTGCTGCGTGGCCCTGGGCTGTCCACCTAGAGCCGCAGAGCAGACACAATGAGTCGAGCTTCAGATAAACATGGCAGACAGGAAGAGCCGACAGACGTAGAGATGAGGAACGTCCGTCTTGCCTTTCCTCTCCTCCACTCCTCTCATCAGAGCGGCCAGTTTCGACTGAATATCCACCTTCCTCCCTCCGACCGCCGGGGGGTGCTGCTGACGAGACGCCTCCTCCTTTCTCTTTCTCACCTCCTCTGCTTTTCTCCTCTCCTCTTCCTCCTGTTTCCTCTTCCTCTCCTCCTCCACCCTCTTTCGTTCCTCCTCACGCTTCCTCCTATCCTCATCCTGCTGCTGCTGAAGCCTCCTCTTGTCTTCATCCCTCTGTCTCCTCTCATCCTCCTCCCTCTTCTTTCTGTCGTCCTCTTGATTTCTCCTCTCCTCTGCATCTCGGACGGCGGCCACAGCCGCCCTCTGTCTCCTTCTCTCCTCTTCTTCCTTTTCTCTTCTGCGCTCCTCCTCTCTGCGCTCCTCCTCCAACAGCTTCCTCTCTTCCTCCCTCTTGCGTTGCTCATCGTCCTCTTTCCGTCTCTTCCCCTCTTTCCTCCTGTCTTCCTCAAGTGTCCTCCTCTCTTCCTCGAGCTGCCTCCTCTCCTCCTCGAGCTGCCTCCTCTCGTCCTCCTGCCTCCTTCTCTCCGCTTGCTTCTGCCGCTCCTCCTCTTCTTTTTTCTTCCTCTCCACCATCTCTCTTCTCTTTTGCTCGACCTCCTCCTTCGCCCTGAGCTCTCGCTCAGCCTGCTCCTTGGCAGCCTGGATGAGAGCCTGTCTCTCTCTCTCCGCCTCCTCCCTCTTTTTGGCCTCATTCTCTTCCTGAAGCCTCCTCTGACGCTCCTCTTCATCCTTCCTTAGCTTCTCCTGCCACTGGTGCTCTTTTTCTATTTTAAGAAGCCTGTGAGTGGGAAGCAAACGTTATTTTAAAACATCGTCTGTCGGTGGAGGAATCCTGTTTTTGGCTTTAACACGACATGTTGGAGGAAATGTGCTTTAACAATTTTAAACAAAATGTATGAAACATTAATACCTCTGAGCTTCATCCTCCTCCTGCTTTTTCCTCTCTTCTCTACTCCTCCTCGTCTGCTCTTCTTCTTCCTTCCTTCGACTCAGCTCACGCCGTTTGTCTTCTTTGATGCTCCGTAAATTCTCAAGAGACGCCTGTTGTTTTCTCTGGCTTCCTGTCATTTCCTTACGCACACAAACAAAAAAACACACACCTTTACAACAGTGAAAGATATGAGACTTAATAAAAATAAAAAATCAGACTAGATAGACACAACAAGATAAAGACTGAACACAGCATGCACAGAAACAGGTTCTTTAACATTGAGCACTTTGTGGAAGGATTCAAGAGAAAGACATTTTTTTAAAGCGAAAAAAGCAGACACAAGATGTCGAAAGGATGGAGAAATATGAGCAGAGAGGAATAGAAACGAGTCAAAAAGAGCATATAAAGATAAAAAACAACAAAAACACCTAAAGCGAAAACCTTTAGTAGGAAGAAGAGGTTACGGAGGCAGGCCAGCAGACAGAAGACAGCATTGGGTCCTCGTCACCCACATACTGCAAAGTTAGGGATAAGGGATGAGTGGGAGCGGAGAGGTAAGAAGGAGACCAATGGAGGAAAGGCATCCAGCATGGGAACAGATAAAAGAAGATAGAGGAAGGGAAGAAAAGTCAGAAAACAAAAGGGTTGAAACCAGTATGAAAAAGGTCAAAAATAAAAGTTATGGTGGAAAGGAATGAGTGTAGGAGAGAAATAAGGCATCAGGGGCCAAGCTGCAGTGGTAAGGTTGTAATAATATTAATATAGTTGGAAAAACTAATTATTATGAGTTATATCATTAATTATTCTCAAATGCTTTGAATTAATCACAAATTTGACCCAAAAAAAGCACAAATCAGTAAAATGTACGAGCTGTGAGGCAATACAAAATTAGTATATGACATAAATCGGTTAGTTACCTTCGCATTGAAAATGCAGAAGGTTATGTTTTGATCGCCGTGTATTTATTTATTTGTATGCGTGTTACTCGCATAACTAAAAAAGTATTAAACCGAATCGCATGAAATTTGGTGGGATGATTGGTTATTATCCGGGGACCATTTGATTAGATTTTGGGATCGATCGGGTCAAAGGTCAAGCTCATGAAAAGGTCAAAATCTTCTTTTTACCATAGCACGGTCAATTTGTATCCAATTGGCATGCAACTAATGCCAAAATGTTCATAATTCAATGCCCAATCTTGTGATATGCGAAGGTATGCGCTCTACCAAGTGCCCGTTCTAGTTTAGTTTGTAATGAAAACAACGAGCTCTGTATTAAAGCTTCGTATCACCAGCATCGCCCTGTTCATGTCATGTTAGTTAAGAAACACACTTCTGCATCACATGTCCTGCATCAATCTTTTACGTTTATAGTTATTGGTATTTATCAAACAATGAGTCTGATGCCTCTATGAACGTTATTAGATATAATTCCTACCTGCATATCTTTGTGATACTTGGTCATCTCAGACAGTTTGGCAGCCGTCTCTCTCTCCAGGACGTCCAGCTGCTCTCGCAGTTTCAGACAAGTCCCTTTCTTCTCTGTGACGCCCACCTTCAGGGACGACACACTCGACACTACAAACAGATCAAATACAGTCAAACATTACCAGGCACACTATGCATTTAAAGAAATATGAGTAATATTGATATTTGTATGCTTTTCACTTCTTGAGTATTTACATTGTTGCATTATATCAAACAATCCCACACTTTAATGTCTACAGTATAGTCAGACTTTACTATAATATACCCAATTTGCCCATCAATGTGTTTTTTATCTAACATCCATCAGTGCTGCTGTAATGTGTCATTTCATCCATCAATACTAACCAGGCAAGTTATGTACAGACATGTTTCTGAGTTTCTCAGTCAGTCTCTTCTGCTCCGGAGTCAGCTGGGACAACTTCCTCTGGAACTCCTGACCCGGGCGAAATGCATCATCATAACAGGGAAAATGTTTGGGAAAACATTTTTGCATTCTCTCTTAACAAAGCAATGATTTGATTTGGAACACTAAACGTTACCATAGGACTGTAACTACTTGGAGCTCTGAAATCTGCACTGTGTTATTGGGGTATCTCTGTGCCGTGTCATCATTCTATGCTCCAACTTTTTATTTTTGGGTGGGGGAATTATCTATATACTTCATTAATTTAATAATTAATTTGATTTCATCTACGGTAATTCTCTGTAATGTTTAATGTAGTGTGCTCGATATGCTCTGAATGGTTTTTTTAAAAGTAATGATTTCATTTGACTGACACACACACACACACCTCCAGCTCTTTCTGGAGGACGGTAATGTCCTGATGGCGAGTCTCTTTCCTCTGAATGGTCAGATCCAGCTCCGTCTTCTGATGCTTCTTCTTGTTCTGAAAGTCTTGCAGTCGGTCTGAGATCTGACGGTGCTTGTTACCCTGCGGCAGAGAGCGGTGGTGCGAAAAGGAGAGAGTGAGAAACACAGAGGAGGAAGAGAGTGAAACATATCAAAAGTGTTCATGACGGATGAGCGACAGCCGGACGAACGCCGCACGACCCGTTTGTCGACATTCTTGCGATGTGACGCCATGGAACAAAACTACGATGTCGCTCCACCACTCACCACGGCCTCCAGCTCCATCTCAAGACTCATCTTCTTCGCTTTCAATCTGGTGATGTCGTCCTGGCCCTGCACCTTCTTCATCTGGAGCTCCCCTCGCCGCCTCCTCTCCCACTCCTCCTTCCTCTGACGCTCGAGCTCCCGCTGTGCAGCCTGGAATGAACAGGACACTGAAGTGTGTAGGAACGACTCTTCTTCGGCGATACATGGAGGGTGCATACAAAGTCATACATCCCAAAACTAAATCTACAGCCACTCACCTCTTTTCTCTCCATCTCTCTCAGTCTCTCTTCTTCTTTCTGCCTGTCCAATTCTTTCTGTCGCTCAAGCCTGCTCTCCTCCTCTTTCCTCATCCTCTCCTCGATCTCCCGAGCCTCCCTTTCTCTCCTCTCCTCCTCTCTCCTCCTCCTCTCCTCGATCTCCCGAGCCTCCCTTTCTCTCCTCTCCTCCTCTCTCCTCCTCCTCTCCTCGATCTCCCGAGCCTCCCTGTCTCTCCTCTCTTGCTCCTCTCTCGCCTTCTGAGCTTGCCGCTCCATCTCCCTCCTCTGTGCATCCTGCAGCGTCAGCCGTCTCTTCTCCAGTTCTGCGTTCCCTCGCTCCAGGTTGGCTTTGAATTTATCCTCAAACGACACTGAATAAAGACAAATAAAACATTTTGATGAAGTCAGCGTTACTATCTATGATAATTGGGAGTAAGCATTCATATCAAAATCAAATAAATAGTGAACCTATAGAAAATACTCTATTCTCACTAGGTTTAAGCATTAAATACTTCAAAGTGCATTTGTTTGTGTGTTTGGTAAAGAGGATAATGGACATGAAACATGTACAACATTTATAACTAATTTGGAGTTTGAGAAAACAGCCACTGAGTGCCATCCATTATTTTGATTTAGGGATCTAAAAATAGCATTTAGCTGTTAACGTGACGTTTAAAAACACTCGACATAATTATAACTGCTGCTACACTTTGTGTGTGAGAGGCGTGTGTGTGTACAGCAGGCCGTCTTTGGCTACAGCTTAGGCTGCTGCAAGCTGCCACTGCACATTTATGTTAATACTATTAAATTGTGACTCAATGAGTGAATATAAGTGTAAATATGATTTGAGAGATGTTTGTAAATTCACGGTACAAAAGGGATTAAATGAAGATGTATTTCTATTGTAGGAGTCAAATTATGGAATAATGTTGAAATGGATGTAAGACTGGTGAACTCCTTTTTGGTCTTCAAGGGAATTATTTATAAAACAATTCTTGAGAGTTATAAATGTAATTAAAAACGTATTAATATGGAAGATGTATGTGGTAGTATATATAAATTTATTTTGTTTATTGTTGTTTTATTTTCTTCTTTATTTTATATACATTTTCTGATTTATTTTTGATTTCAATTTAGGATAGGAATTTATAAGCATTTTTTGCTTCTACCTATACCTTTTCAGTCTTTCTCTTTTGTATATTATATAGGATAATATTGTATTTGATTTGATTGACTGAATAAAAAAAAATATATATATAAACAGCGAGTTTGACAGCCATAGCCATCGATCAATGTTATCGGGTTACGAGGAAGTGTTGCTGCCTTGCGTTATCTTAGCAATAGAGAATATAGTGCGAGTACTGACTGTTGTATTTGGATTTCTGTGCCGGTTCTATGTCCAAGTCATCAGTCAGCGCAGCATAGAGAGAACTGGATCCATTCACTGCAGCCCTGGAACCCAACAGAAATACACGTGTGCATTAATGGCGTCCGTGTTCAATGCACTTACATGTCGTCAACACTTACATCTACTCAACACAGTTTTTATTCTGAAATTGCGGCAAACGTGTGCACGTACCTTTGCGAGGGCGGCACCAGCTCCGTTGGCAGTGTTAGCGGCAGCGGTTGTCCAAACTTTGCGCAGTCCACGAGATGCATCGCCAGGATGAACTCCTCAGCTTTGAGTTTCCCGTCCTTATCCACATCAGCTAAAGTCCTGGGGGAGGATTGCAAATCAGAGGTGCAAGGTTTATACATGACTTCATACAGGACAGGAACTTTATGACCATGAGAGAAAGTCTTCAATGCGATTCAAACGCTTCGCTTGCACATGTATGTGAGGCTTCTGATCTACATTGATAGTCCAGTCTAACTTGAGGGTTAAAAGAGAACAGTTGTAGGAATCAATTGCATTCAAAAAGGGTT
This sequence comes from Pseudoliparis swirei, assembly GCF_029220125.1. NCBI lineage: Eukaryota > Metazoa > Chordata > Actinopteri > Perciformes > Liparidae > Pseudoliparis > Pseudoliparis swirei. Next base: position 7,461,299 of record NC_079391.1, read on the forward strand.
TCAGGAGTTAATCCAACCCCCAAACTAGTCACAGCATAGGTACAGAATTAAGACTTGTTTTAGAATAACAACCTCTCTCTCTCACACTCTCTCACACTCTCTCTCTCTCACCAGATGGAAGCCAGCTGTGTCTGAGTCAGCATTGTGGTCGCCATGGCACCTCTCACCTGCTGACCTGGCAACAAGAGTGACACATGTGAGAACACCTGCATAACAGAGATGTGCGTGTGGTGGAGAAAGGAAAGGGTCATGGGCGTGTGTGAGGACCTGTACAGTCGGTGCTCATTTACTCATTAAAATAAATACGCGGCAGGTGCACAAAGAGGGCAGTGCCATGCATCAACACGGCTGGGTTACAAAACTGACTCCAGGTCCTCTTGATGTTTTAATAAAAGTGTAAACAAAATTACATTTGAGGAAATTAGAAACCTTTTAACTTTCATCCACTCAGCCGAGATGATAATCAAAAGACTGACAGTACCTACAACAGTCAGACGGTTTTATAAATAGGCCAAAGTTTATCTCACAGAAACTGGTCTGTTGTGCTGTAATCTACAACAGAGATTGGACCAAGAGCTCATGATGAAGAAACAATTACTTGTATAATGTATTTAATGCGCTAGAATGCACAGTCACACATGCAGAAATGATCTGAGGAAGTGTGTATGTGTGCGCACGCATGCACAATCGCCGTTTGACTAAATCGTGGGTATTTCAAAAGAACAGGTCCAACAAGGCTGGCATTAACAGAACGCAAATGCATACTTGTGTGTGTGTGTGTGTGTGTTGAGAAACTGCGCCTGTGTCTTAACACACTGACATCTGGGGCAGAAACACCCTCCAATTGCTTAAGAGTTAGTTAAGACTTGACACACACACACAAAAAGAAAGAGGGTGGCAATCGTTCAGTACACACGCACACACACATGCACGCACACGCTTCGTACCACTGAGGTATCCTGACATGTGTTTATCCAGGCTGTTGAACTGCTGTCTGTATTTGAGCCTGGCGGCATGAGGCACGGCCCAGTCGCTGGGAACGGTAGCCATGGGGGACATCACAGAGGGGGAAGAGGACGCCGAGCTGAGAGACAAACGGAGGAGACACACAAATACTAGCTGAATGCAACAGACTTCATAAATGAGGACCTCGAGAAATTGCTTAGTGCTTCCACATTTGTGCGTTGTGTGTTACCCGATAGATCCGAGGTCCATCATGGATGAGGCCTTCATACCAGAAGAGGAGAGTCCGAGCGAAGAGGAGTAGGGGGATGCAGAGCGAGGTACGCCTGACAGCACAAACACATATCCATTACACACTTTCATATATAACTGAGATATCATCAGGGCTGTCGTCGACGACAAACATTCTTAGACGATTTTGATGATTAATCAGCAGCCCTAGATATCACGATGGCATTTAATGGTAGTCTTCAACTACAAAATCATAATGAATTTTTTTTTTTTACAGTTTCAGAAAGAATGAAACGGGAGGAGAGTTCTACAATGGGTCAGAAATATATTGCCATCCAGCCAAGCTGTTTGTATGGAGATGAGACACAGAGATCCAGAATCCTTCCTTTTCCCCATAGAAATGTTTCTTCATCTGCCCTCTGCTGCAAACGTATACAATATTTACTCTTAGAGTAATGCGTCATCGAAAATAAACCACTTGAACGTGAAAATCAGGAAGGACAGATGAATGTATTTAATCCTACAGGAGACTAAAAAGCTGGAAATAAAAAAAACATCCGTACCACTGGCCAAAGCTCCAACTGCGTACGGGTCGAGAAGTCCAATGGAGCCGTTGGGCAAGGTGGCGCTTCCCATGGTGGGCATCATCGACCTGGAGGGGGTGGAGATTACTAGAGGGCTCAGGCCCGTTGCTGTAGGAACCAAAGGGGTGTAGCCTGTCATTGGAGTCAAAAGTGAGTGTCCAGGGGTGGCCATGGAGATGGGCGTAAACATTGGAAGGCTTGTTCCAGTCATCATGGACATGTTAGGCACAGTAGCCATACCTAGGACACACACAAAATAAACCAGTCAGATAACACAGGACTCAAAATGTTTGTGTGAGAGACAAACTTAGTTTGTCAATAGTTGTTTAAATCAACAACAACAAAATGTAAATGTTTGCATTTATTCTAGTTCTAGTAAAAAATTCTAGTAGCTTTATTGTCAATTTCTTCACATGTTAAGACATACAAAGGAATCGATAGGACGTTTCCCACTCTCCCACGGTGAAACATATAAAAGTGCACAGGCACAACAGATAAGACAAGACATTTCCTAATACTAAGTAAACATAAAGATTCACGTACAGTTGTTATAAATACTCTAAATACGTAATACAATTTTAAACAAGTGAATACAAGTGATTAAAGTGCAGAGTTTTGAGTGATTTTTTAGGGGGGCGGGGGGATTTTCAGCTTCCTGTCAGACTGGAGGATATGGCTGGGGGGAGTGAGTGGAGAGAATTTAGCTTCCTGACAGCTTGGTGTATGAAGCCATTACTGAGTCTGGTGGTATATTATATCTTTTAATCTGCATGTTTTTGTGTTTACGGCTTTGATTGTTCAAGCAAATTACACATTTTCACATTGTGGATAGGTAATGATAATAGTGTACCATAGGCTGGGTTGGTCAACAATGAGGTGGGGTTATTAAGGCTGGGAGCCGGCACGGGAGGCTGCTTCATGATGATCGGCAGTCCTGAGGGAAGCGGTGTACCCTGGAGTTTTAGCTTTATGAGCTTCATAGCGATGGAGAACTCCAACCTGTCCATCTTTCCATCTTTATTCATGTCAGCCAGAGCCCTGAGAGGAAAATAACAACAGAGAGAGACACCGGTTAAGTGCTACAGATTACAGTAAAAACTTCCAGAGAACCCATTGCTCAAAAATGTGAGTGTGTGAGAGTCTGTGTGTTTCTCACCATATCTCCGCCAAAACTGAAGCAGGAAGCCCCGATAGGAGCAAAAACTTCCTTGCCTGCTCCCCTACAGAAAGAGACCGAAAAGGGAAGAAACAGAGAAACACAAGAACATTGAAATTCCCCCGCATGCAAAGCTGGAAAAAATGTGTCTGCATGCAAAACATCTTCAGCATTCCTGGGCCTGCCTGAGCATTTCGACAACATTCGTTTCTAACTTTAGAGCTTCTTATGTATTATTGTGAATTACTGCGCTTCGTACAGCTAATGGCCGTGTCCTAGTCAAACAGCATTATGACACGTACGGGCAGAGAAATGGCTGTTGGTGTGATGTGCACCGATTAGTGTGTGTACCTGAGACATAGCCCATTGATGGGGAGAGGGTGTCAAACTTCTGATCATGTTTGACCCTCTCCTCCGGGGAGATCGCCCACACACCTAGAGAGAAACAGGAGAAATGTCAACGTGGGAAGCAAACAAACATGGGACATAGCCGTGACATTAGAGGAGTGTTAGCCCAGTCGGCATCGTGCCGCGTTAACCCTCCTGTTACCTTCGGGTCAATTTGACCCCATTCAATGTTTAAACCCTCCTGTTACCTTTACATTTACGGACATATTTTACCCTCGGGGTCAATTTGACCCCAGCAATTAAAACCTCCAGAAAATTATTAGAATTAATATTGTTTCCCAAGTTTAAGTGTGAGGTGCTTTATGTTTGTTTGTTGATTACCTAAATAGTTCTTTAAATATATAAAAAAGTTGATATTTCTTATATGTTTGACACAGTGAAAAACAGCCTGGGGTCAAATTGACCAGAAAGAACACCGACATTAAACATTGAATGGGGTCAAATTGACCCTAAAGGTAACAGGAGGGTTAAGAAGCAGAGAAAATAAACCGTATGCTCCTCGAACAGGCCCATGGCTGTTCCACCATCTCAATGTTTGCATAAATCAAGCGTACATTACACCTAAATCTGAGCAAAGCAAAGAAGCATGGTTACAAAGAAGTAAAGAACCATAGCGCACAAACACAAATACACACTCGCACACGGATGACAGAAATCCCAGAGGCCCGGGAGCTGGGAATGCACCAATATTGACAAAGTGATAATGAAGAGCACTGTTCCTGTGTCACTTTGTCCAGACACATGAGCAGTTACCCCGCGGCAAGAAGCGGCGAAGGGACACTTTACTTTATAAACTTTTACTCCTGTGACTGGCACCGTGAACAAAGCTGGTGTCAAAAATATGGAAATAAATGGACTGCATTATGACCACGGGGCACAACAATTGTGCTGGTCCAGAGGGGAACAGTGGAGCTTTTAAGATGGAAACCTCACCCACACAGTCAGAAACACTGAAGACACTAGAGTGCGTTCAGACAGCGCTACGTGCAGCCACGCTTTGGAGTCAAACGAGGAATTATCAGAGCTATCAATGCGTTAGCTTAGCGGATATGCGGAGGCAAAAGAAACACACAGCACTCAATGCACACACACACATACACACACACACACACACTGCAGTGGTCTTACCATTCATTTTTGCAGGTGGCAGAGGCAGAGAGGGGGAACTCCCGGCGGCGTCCTCAGCTACGGCTCGCAGCCATCTGTAAAACACACAGTCACAGCCCAGTCATCACTCAATGCTGCAGCTAAGACAGGACAGCGGTGTCACAGAGGAGAGAGAGAGAGAGAGGGAGAGAAAAGGCAGAGAGAGAGAGAGAGATTCTGGTCAGTCAGCAGAGTAACACAGAGCTCTTCCTGTTCTCTTCCGTCAGGAGCACTTTGGCCACGTCCCAAAAGCTTTTAAACTACTGGGATGTGTTCCAACACTATCCACACAGCCCATGTAATGGCCAGATACCAACACGACACAAGCTAGACTTATAGATTCATTAGAAAGCATTTACAGCAGAAATATATAAACTCCTGACTAGGACTGTGATGGACCGGTTAGAAAAGCAGAACACATCAGTTCTTCATGCTGCTGACGGCCATCTGGTCTGGTTCACATTCATGCTGCGAACGCCATCAACGGCTCACGGTGTGCAGGAGAGACACTGATCATCTGATGAATAGTTGAATCCTACTCGACTGTAACACACTGTGTTCTGAAGTATCCTGATGGTTTATGTTGTACTGTGGAGGCCAAAAGTGATCCAAAAAAAAGCTCCAATGGTTATCCACTGTGGGCCTCAGAAAATAAACATGTGGAAGGATCGTTTTGTGTCGTCATTCGTTGGTTGTAAAGCTTCGACGTTGCCAACTTCATACAAGACTAAGATCTGCTCTGAGAGACTGTAGCCTACTTGAGGCAAAGCAAGGGTTTGAGTTTGAGTTAATGCTCACAAAGGTAACATAATGATGCGTCACGTTACAATTCCCATATTACCGTGAGTTAGTTTTCCAGAATAAAGATTGTGTATGTGTCAAATGCAGTTTGCCAAACAGGATGACGACTGCATCCCGTCACATTTTGCAGCATCACAAGCCAGCGTGCTTTTCGGGGAATTATGACCCACAACCCTGTGTGTGGCGGCTGTATGAACAAGAGGGTCGATGCATTGTTATAATTACATAGTATGTCCCTATTGAATGTGGCTGCTTCAGTATGTACACCATGCATGCATACATTTGCTAACTAGAATGGGCACTCGGTAGAGCGCATACCTTCGCATATCACAAGATTGGGCATTGAATTATGAACATGTTGGCATTAGTTGCATGCCAATTGGACAAAAATGTATCGTGCTATGGTAAAAAAAGAGTTTGACCTTTCCATGACCTTGACCTTTGACCCGATTGATCCCAAAATCTAATCAAATGGTCCCCGGATAATAACCAATCATCCCACCAAATTTCATGCGATTCAAGAACATTTTGACCTGTTCATGACCTTTGACCTTGACCTTTGACCCGATCGATCCCAAAATCTAATCAACTGGTCCCCGGAAAATAAAGAATCATCCCACCAAATTTCATGCGATTCGGTTCAATACTTTTTGAGTTCTGCGAAAGATTTTGACCTGTTCATGACCTTTGACCTTTGACCCGATCGATCCCAAAATCTCATCAACTGGTCCCCGGATAATAAACAATCATCCCACCAAATTTCATGCGATTCGGTTCAATACTTTTTGAGTTTTGCGAATAATACGCATACAAATAAATAAATAAATACACGGCGATCAAAACATAACCTTCCGGCATTTTCAATGCGAAGGTAATTAGCACTCAAGGCAAAGTTCAGCAGAGGTTGATGGAAAGGTATTCCAGGTATTTGGTCATTGGACAAATGAACATTTTGTCCCGGCGACAGAGATAGACGAAAAGTCAGAGGACCAATACAGTAATTAGAATTAATCAATGAATGTGTGTCACAAACATCATCATGGCAATCCATCCAAGAAATCTCACTCAAAACTGCAAGAAGAGTCTTTATGCTTCATCTTCTCGGTACATAAACGCCTGATGACAATCCATCAAGCTGTTCAGTCCGATACCAACCAACCGTGATTGCCAATAAAACAGATATTTAAATGATTTTGAAACCTGCCTTCCCGTCCCCCGTGACCACTCCTTTCTCAACGTGTGTTACATCATGCTTGTGAAAGCAAGTGTGGGATTCCAGCTGCTGTCACATGGGCCTATTTTCTGTAGTGGGAGGGTCCAAATGTTCTGCTAGGTACGCTTTGTAGGTTTTAAGTGATTCATTACTACGTTTAGTGCAGGGGTCGATGTGTCCCTCTCCATGTTTCTTTGATATAGTTCACAATAATAATAGATTTCTTAACATTGTTGTCAGATGAAAAAGCCAGAACTAGTCAACTCAAGAAAATAACTGATTTATTATTTTAAATATTTGTATTTTTTGTCAAGCGATTAGACCACATTTTATCTTTTCTTCTTTTTTGCTTGGTATGGTTAGGAGGCCGTTTGTGGGAGGTCACAACATCATGAATGTACAAGACTTTGTGTCTTGAAATAGAGCCAACACAAACTGCCATATTTAGTCCAAAACAGTTTGGCAGTAAGTGTAAATATTTGCTTCAACACAGGGCAGATGACAAAAGGCCACACGTACTGTGAGGACTAAATTTGAAGAAAGTATTCTTAAACAACTGAATATATAAAATCTGACAACAAATAAACTGCGTAATAGTTGGGTATGGAGGACTTAAAATGTCTTAAGTATAAATCAATAAATAAAAGAGCGAAATAAAAAAGAAATACAGAAATAGATTTATTTAATGATGTCCTGTTTAGGTATAACTTATTTATTTATTCTTGTATTTATACATTTATTTAAACATTTATTTATTTATTCCTGTATTTATTTATACATGTATTTAAGCATTTATTTATTTATTCCTGTATGTATATATTTATTTAAGCATTTATTTATTTATTCCTGTATGTATTCCTGCATTTACTTATTTATACTGAAGACATTTTAAGTCCTCCATAGTTGGGGACTATCAGACTATCATGGAGGTTCTTTAGCTTTCACATTACATCATTACTGGCACGCTGAAAACCTGCATCCTTCATGGCTCCCTCATCCGTCAGCCAGTCGCTGAAAGGAAAGAAATTCCAATCCTTCTTCTCAACACTTCCTGCCCGGTAACCCACAGGCATTTCCTCATCAGACGTCAGTTAACAGGAAGTGTTCGTGGATTATTGGCAGAGGGACAGCTTTGATGTCCCAGAAAATATAAGCTAGAGAACAAGAATTGTAGATCGACGCGTGATTTTTTTAAGAAGCTACATGACTGTTCACCGACTCGTCTGCCGATATGCACGAGAGAGAACTTGAATGGGATAAAGAGAAAAACAATGACAAGGGGAGAGTAAAAGCGTCTCGCCTTTCTGTGAACGTAGTCGGATCGATGCGGTCACGAGGGCGGAAAACTGCAAGGGAGGCTAATCTACTGTCTGCCATCTGTCACTCTCCCTCTCACATACTTCCCTCCTCCTGGGTCAATTACTCCTGTTCATTACACGCCTTTTCTTTAAATTATTCTTTTTCATTCTGCCCGTGACCTTCATTTGTAGTCTTCGGACAATATTAGATGACTGTGTGCATATGGATTCAAATCGAAGTAAGTTGTGCAGCAGTCATAACTCTGATACAGCTAAATAAAGAAGTCAGTCTACCATTTAGTTAAGTGTATTGATTATTCATTAGAAAAAATGCCACAGCCATGAACTCAGTTAACACATAATTATGGCCTGATACTATTTCCTGCGCTACACTGTTACGACCATGTGGAATATAGTTATATATATATATATATATATATTGTAAGAGTCACAAGTGTGTTTTTAGTAAATTTAAATTTCAGAATTGTTTATAATTTAATATTTAGATTTATGCTCACTTTGAACTGTAAGTTGAATACATTGAAAGATCTTTATGTTAATGACTGACGCTCGGGCCAGGCTATTTAATGACGTCATGACGGCAACAGGTGTAAGAACAGAGCCGCATTAGACATGAGAGATATAGTTTTTTTAACCGTAAGACCATGAGATCGTTTTGAACGTTTATTATTTTGTATACTTTGTCAGCGTTTTTTGCCGTTTAAAATAAAATCGAAAGAAAAGGAAATGAACGGTCTCCTGTCATGCGCGTGAGAGGAAACTCACTGCGTCTGCAGCTCTTTAGCGGATTAAGAAAACAACAACGACGGAACGCCGCTACATATATATATATATATAATATAGACTGGTTTATTTGTGTACTAAAACACACACTTTTCCAAAAGGTTCCATCACATCTGGTCATCAAAGAGTTGCAGCCAAATTTTACACTTCAATAACAAACATGTAAATCTCAACGGATGCACTTTCCCTAATTTATGAACTTTTTGTACGTATCGACAAACCTACCTACATGTCAAAACAAGATAGAGTGATAAGGCTCTCGTCATGCACTGTGACCTCTGGTAGTGCAACACTGGAGGAATAATGAATAAATGATTTAAGGTTCACTGTATCCAGGGTGACAGGAGTCAGATGTTTCCTGACTGAACAGCCGTCTGACCAACTGACCGACTGAACTACTGACTTGGTTGGCGCAGGTATTTGACTTCAGTGGGGAGACTCGGCTTTGCAAACCTCATGCAAATTCTCTGAAGGGTCACTTTACCTGTGATGCAGGACGTATAAAACAAAAACAAGGTTGTAAAGCGGTCTGCAGGAACCCGATGCCCTGTTTTGATAGCGTTACAGTCGATATTATAAAAAGGGAAATTTAAATTATACATTTATAGATTATTGTATTGACAGTTTATTTCTGATTAGCTGAGCAGTTTTCTGAAGATAAGAAAAACATTTTAAATACTGACTGTGCAGAGTCAGTATTGAATGGAGGCGACAGGAAGCACGCCTTTGATTTCCATTCAGCTTTAGCAATATCATTCTGTGACGCTGCATTTAATTTACAGGATGGACATACACTATTTTTAAATACACACAATACCCTGATTTGGGGAATTTCTTTTTTTTACCAAAATACAATCTCGGATGGTCCTATTGTTAGATCACAATACGGGCAGTGAGAATGTTTATTAATACCAGATCAGATGTCATTACCCAGATAATGCATCCTACACAAAACACATGTTGACACCTGATGCACAAGTGGCCTCACGATCAAGGTGCCCAGAACAGGTGAGGAGCCTCTCAGACCAGCACAGGTGTCATCAATATGGTTAACGATGTGGTCCCTTTCAGAGCATCTGTAAGCCTCGTTTCTAAACTAGAAGACACGAGGCTCATGGCTCTGAAACTAGTAAAGCTGAAGGATGTGCAGTATTATAAACTACACCTGAGGTTTTCCTCTATAAAGTTAAAACATCCTGTTGGGAAAAGGGCTTGTTGGTCCAAAGCAACGCTGTGCAGTCCCTTTTCATTCGCCTGAGTGGATGGCCGTTTGGTAAAAAACAATATATATTTCGAAACGTCTTTCAGCTTCATTTTTGTTGGTCTAAAAGTTATGTTTAACTATTTTTCAAGGTCAATGTGAACCACTTAATGCTGTATTAATTTCATTCATGAATTGGTTATGTTGGTCAGAACTCACTTGCCTCACTTCTGCTTTGGTTCCTGCTGAAAGACCGGGACACTTCCATCTCTCAGTTAGTATACACGACACTGAACACTGTTGGATAAATAGCCTGGCTGCCCCTGACATTAGCTGCTCCAGTAGCAGCTTTTAACCTGCATGTCTGTCTCTTCTGCTCCGTTTAATGAGCACTTTCTGAACTGCACCTTGCTGCCAAGTAGACTCTTCACATCGACAGTATGCAGAATTCAATGAAGAACCAGACCGCAATGGATGAGACTAAAAGATGTTTTTCAATCTGCTTTTCTCCTCTTAAATCCCTCATTCCCTACTTGTCTTTTGGACAGTCATTTTTTCCTCTCGCTCTCTTTTCGGGAGTTATTGGATATCGATGTCTGCCCCTCTGCCCTTTCCTCGACACTCTTCCAGTTGTCTGACCCTGACCTGTCCTCATCACTAGACAAGCAGTCTGTTCTATGAAAGCATTGATTTTCAGCCACCCCGCTGACCTCACACCAATGACATCATCTCCATCCCGATGACTCTTTTTCTGTGCGTGTCTATGTGCAGTAGAATTACCCTTGCTCCAGTCCTTTGGCCGCCGATTATCGCTCATTCCCCACTCCTCTTCTGTGTCATTATTTCCGTGTCTTTCCGACTGCTTCCCACCGCACAGCACAAGGCACCCATCTACTCTGCCGTAATCACCCCAAACCACCAGTTCTGTTCACACACAGAGAAACGGTTGCAAAGGCCATCTAGAGTGCTTGTTTAATATTTGGTTTAATTAACATTGTTTGCAATGCTGGGTTATTTGTTTTCTTAGGAGGCAAGGCTTGCCTCTCCCTTCTTTAGTCTACTTTGACCCACCCTGATTTGTTCATATATATCAGGAGGCTACGACAGACCTGGTGAGAGTACCCGAATAAGATTGTTTTTTTTAATATAACAAGGGTTCCAAATACTAAAAATAACAAACGATGATCAGCAATAAAATTATGAAAAGGTAATGGAAGCTTTTGCTTGATGGAAATGTCTGTTGCAATATCAGACGCTCTACTTAACCAGACTTTAAATATATCACTGTATGTGTCAAAGCAATTATACACAATCCCTTAACAACCAGATGCAAACTTAATAACACTAACCCCGTACTGGTGGCATCAATTCTCTAAACAGAGCAGCCGATAGTCCAGCCTCTTCATCATGCATCTCCAAGCACTTCCAACTGAATCATTATCCTGACAGTTTTTACTGAACCATCCATTCTCTCTGTATCTCGAAACCAATTCTATTTTCCAAGGAAATTGTCATAAAATTGCTGCATGGTCACAAGAACATTGTAAAAGACGACACAATGTCAGTGTCAGGGAATGACACCATGACATTTGTATTGGAATGAACTTCAGCGTTACACCTGCTAATGTTGATGATGCATTAATTTGGTGTGGCTGCATTTGATGGGATTGCTTTTGTTTTTCTTCTACAATAAAAAAGGTAATTTGTGCTAATTTTTTTTCAATTAAATGCGGTCATGTGGCCTTGCTGTCAAAAATAGACCTGGGTGAGGTGCTCGTGAATGCACCTCGTTGGGTGTCAAATATAGGTAAACTCCACTGGTGGTATGACAACAAAATAAAACGCATTACATTATTTATGTGTATCAAATGCTGACAACACATTTGTTAAATAATAATTATTGCGGATTGCTAAACCACTGGTTGTATTTTAATGATGCAATTAAGTTATGCATATTTACTTGTCGGCTAAGACAACAAGAGACCCACGAGGGGACAACCCAAAATAAATCAAAATAATACAAAATTACCGAGCACTACTTCTCTATTGCGAACAACAGAGACTTCATTCCCAATCTCAAATTGACCTACACCTCAATGTGTAGCAACGATAAACCGATGGAGTAACATTCCCTGATCACATTGTCACCAGACCCGTCTTCCTGCAATGCAACCTGCTCAACTCGTTTCAACGGGGAGGAATATGAGACTGACCTGCAGACCTGCCTCAACAAACTTAACAGCGGGAGCAATAAACACCCCGTGTGTCGTTATCGATAACCCCCAACAAATAATGAAATCATAATTTAGCTAGCGAGACTAATCCAATCCCAGCTGAGTAGCAACCCCCCTTCAAAGATAGATTTTCATTTATTCCTGAATCAAAGAAGGCGAACTACACATAAAATGAAAAGATGAAACTGTACGTAGCGTAATCCAAACACGAAAACTAAGAGTAATCCTCAGAAACACTTCACATCTCACTGTTAAACTTACACACTCTTGCTTAGATAGGCAGTTTCGCTTGCGTACCTCTCTCACAGCGGCCGAAAAACATCAACTTTCCGAGCTTCTGAGGGGTCCGAAATTATCTTCCACGACTTCCGGACGGTTTCCCCCGCACACCGTGAAGGTTTATTGTCCAAGGAGAGCCGTATTATGGGAGAAATGTTCACGTTTAGCAGCCGTGTTGCTCAGAGTAGAACCTGTTGCTGACAGCTCGGTGTGTCACACCAACAACATGGCTGACGAGTCGTGATCCGCGGCGGTGTGGCTGTTAACGTGTGACGGAGTGGGAGGAGAGAGACCGGGAGGACAGGCTGATGGAGGGGGGGGAGAGGAGGGTTGTCAATTGATGGGAGAGCTGATGAGAGAGAGAGATATAAGGAAGAAGGCAACACTACAACTAGTCTTTTTTCTCTGTCATTTTAAGTTGAACTGACTTGATTCAACTTCACCTACAACCGCTCTAACGTTATATGTCGATATAAGGAAAGTTATTTATATGGTCCGTGTACGTTCAACGAGCGTTTGATTTATAGTTTAGTCGATAAAACGAGAATACAGAAAAATTTGTTTTTTAACCGGCTTTTGCAAATCCTTCTTTTATTATCTTTGCGAAGAGAGACGCAGAGCAGGGCCGGTGACCGGAAGTACGAGTCTATCAAAAATAAAAGCCGCGGCAATAAAAATTGAAGAGAAGACATTTTTTATTTACAGTCTATGACGCAAAGGTAACATTAGAAGAAAAATAAATGAATCCCCCAAAATAAAAAAATAAACCTGGGCCAATGGAAGCATGTTAAGCAACTGTTTTGTTTAATATGCACATGTCTCTGTACAGAGCAACAATCAAGTGAATCAAATGAATCGTTGCATTGTTTAATGCAACACAGATAGTACAATCAAACTAATTTGTGTGTGCAGAGTTGTTGAACTCATATTAATTGTTCAATCCTATTGTGCTGTTTCTTGAGGGACCACAGAGCCTGTATCAGGAAAAGCAGATGACAGTAGATGACAGTAGTGTATTTAAACCATATATTTAGCTTCATTTATCTGCGTCTTTGATCATTATCTATGTTATTGATACATATGTATTTAATGTTGTTAAGGGACACAAGTATTAATAAATAGAAAACGAAGCTAGATTTCTTTATCTATTTTTTTTACAGTCGGAAATGGGCTTGCCTAAAAAAAGACGAAGGTAAAAAAAAGACAAACAAATAAAAAAGACGAAGGGGAAAAATATATATAGATTTATAAAATAACTGTAAAACAATATAAATATATATATATTTATCATAGCTACATTTTCTTTTTCTTTTACTGGCATAAATGGGCTTCCATATAAACAGCCCCCAATACTTTGATAAAATACAAGAGTGCCAACAGCAACAACTCTTCACACAAATATGACTGATAAACTATATTACCTTTATTTTGATAGTTTTGTACTTCCGTCTGTCTTTAAAAAAATAGTAGGTTATATACTGCAGTTTACTTATGTGATAACTGGTAATGCCGTTTAAAGTCGGAATTATTAATCACATTAAATTAAAGTGGTTCGTTCGTTACAGAATGAATAGCTCATATGTGCAAACTACACAGCCCATAGTGCATTGCGGCTGTTTTACGTCAGGTTTTACGACTTCGTCGAATTGCTTTTCACGTAACGTACCGCGGTTTAGCACGAGCAGGAACCTGGTTAGTCTGCCTCCATAACAAGCAGAACAAAAATGTTCAACAAAAAACCCCGGAGGAACTTTCGGCAGAGAAAAGAGAACTCCAGCGACGAGGAGGGCGAGAAGAGGAGCAGAGGAGAAGAAGAGGGCCACGAAACGGCTCCTGCTGCGGTCAATAAGACGCCCAAACTGACCCCGGGCCGCGGTATTACCTGCAGCTCCAAGCGGGAAACGACGCCTCCCAAGCCGGACGGCAGTGACGGAGAAGAAGGGGAGACCTCGCAAGGGACAGAAGAAAGAGGAGAAAAGAACAAAGACAAGGATGGGGTTAAGAAGAAAGCAAACACCGTCCTCAGTTTCTCTAACGATAAAGAAGGTAAACAAGTGTAAAAATGGCATTTTGATGTCAATATTGGACTCCAGCTAGACGTTTACTCAACGAAAGCTGGTAACGAACTTAAGAATCAAAATAATAGTCATAGTCTTATGATATATTATTTGGTGTCATTTTGATGAGTCTCAAACGAATATAGATAGTATTGCCATACTATATTTAATCACGATTGTTGGTATTTTATTGCCAGTTCTCTTCATCACTGCCATTTGGGTGAGTCTGCAGCAATGATGTGCTCATGGATCTCTAATTTTGTTTTTACTGTCTTAGCTGAGGAACCAACATTTAAACTGAAGAAATCCTCTGATAAAGCTGTGCTGTTCAAAGTCAGGAGGAGAGAGGCTTCATCTGCCAATACCAGCCAAAGCACAGGTAGGTGCATGCCTAGTTCATGTTAGACAGCTTCATTTTGACCCTGTAGCAGGCCACTACGATATATGTTGTATTACATACATAGATCTTATTTTAAAATACAGTATATAAACACTTACTACATGTCATGTGTCATCTTTTAAGTACTCCTAGCTCACAATAATACAGTCTGTATAATGTCTCCAATATTGTCTCTGTCATTTGTTTAAATGAGAGCAGACTGCATTTTATAAAAACAATCAGATTAACAAGTTATATACTGTGATGAAATACAGATGAATTTGGTATAATTTGACAAATAACTACTATGTATGAATTTGGTTATAAAAGGTAATAGGTAAAGCGTTAGCATTTCAGGATGGATAAGGAAGATTTGGTCTAGTTTAGAGATATATTGATTTTGAAAAGGTGCCTCTACAAAAAGTAAACTGAAAGAGTTTCATCTTAATTCAGTATTTATCGAGATAATATTATGATAATGCTGGCAAACCTAATGATACTTTGAATTTTGTCACGCTTGCTTGCCTCCCTCTCCTCTTTCCCAGCCTCAGCGGGTGGAGGTGTCTCAACATCTACTTCGCAAAATGATGACAGCCAGGCTTCACCACGTCCCATGCACCAAAATGATGATGACGAAAATTATGACGATGACACTGATCTCAGTTCTCTCTCAGAGGCCTCAGCCTCAGACTCGGACTCCAACTGCGCCACTACTCAACCAAGTATGTGTTTTTGTGGGCGTACTTCACAGTAGTTCTGTTCTGGCAGACTCAAAAAAGCATTGATTTATTTAGTCTTCTGATTCATGAAAAATATGTCGGCCTAAATGAATCAAGTCCTCCAAGTCATATTAATACTCACATTCCTCGAAGCACCGGCCGAGGAGGTGGAGTAGCAGCCATCTTTGACTCGAGCCTATTAATAAATCCTAAACCTAAATTAAATTACAACTCATTTGAAAGCCTTGTTCTTAGTCGTTCACTTCCAACCTGGAAAACATTACAATTCTGTTTGTTCTACTGCACCGGCCACCGGGTCCATATTCAGAATTTCTATATGAATTTACAGAGTTTCTATCAAGTTTAGTCCTTAAAACTGATAAGGTTATTATTGTAGGAGATTTTAATATTCATGTGGATGTTGATAATGATGGCCTTAGTGCTGCATTCATCTCATTGTTGGACTATATTGGCTTCAGTCAGAGAGTACAGAAACCCACTCACAGCTTTGGCCACACGCTCGATCTTGTTCCTTCATGTGGCGTTGACATTGAGCATTTGGAGGTCTTCCCACAGAACCCTCTTCTGTCAGGCCACAACCTCATAACGTTTGAGGTTATACTACCGCAGTGTACAGCGTTAGTCAAAATGAGACCGGTTCAGTCGATTGGCATTTCAGGTACCGCACTAAGTTGGTTTAAATCCTATTTATCAGATCGACCTCAATTTGTAAACGATGAAGCCTCGATGACCACCAACGTTAATCACGGAGTTCCACAAGGTTCTGTGCTTGGGCCCATTTTCTTTACCTGCTTCCTTTAGGTGATATCAGAAAACACTCCATAAACTTTTATTGTTATGCAGATGATACTCAATTATATCTATCGATCAAACCAGAGGAGAGCAACCCGCTCGCTAAAATTCAAGCATGTCAGACATAAAAACATGGATGACCTGCAACTTCCTGATGTTAAACTCTGACAACACTGAAGTAATTTTAATCGGCCCTGAGCACCTCAGAGATCAATTATCTGGTGATGTGGTTTCTGTAGACGGCATTGCCCTGGCATCCAACACCACTGTAAAGAATCGCGACGTTATCTTTGATCGGGACTTGTCCTTTAACTCCCACGTAAAGCAAATCTCAGGGACTGCATTTTTTTAATCTATGTAACATTTAAAAAATCGGACACATCTTGTTTCAAAAAGATGCCGAAAAACTAGTTAATGCGTTTGTTACTTCTAGACTATATTACTGCAACTCCTTATTATCAGGCTGCTCTAATAAGCCTCTTAGGTCCCTCCAGTTGATCCAGAATGCTGCAGCTCGCATACTCATAAAAACTAAGAAAAGAGATCACATCACTCCTGCATTAGCTGCTCTTCACTGCCCTGTAAAATCAAGAATCACATTTTAAATACTTCTCCTCATCCACAAAGCCTTGATTGGTGATGCACCATCATATCTTAAGGAGCTTGTAGTACCATATTGCCCCACTAGAGAGCTACGCTCACTAAATGTGAGGCTACTTGTGGTCCCTAGAGTCTTAAAAAGTAGAATGGGAGCCAGAGCCTTTAGTTATCAAGCTCCTCTTTTATGGAACCAGCTTCCACCTTCAGTCCGGGAGGCAGACACAGTCACCTCGTTTAAGAGTAGACTTAAGACTTATTCCTCTATGATAGTCTTATAGTTAGGGCTGAATCAGGTTCACCTGGTCCAGACCCTTGAGATGCTGCTATAGGCTTATATGCTGCTGGGGGATGTTTTAGGATACACTGAGCACCTCTCTCCTCTTCTCTCTCTACTTATGGATGAATTTACATCTCTCCATCACACATTATTAACTCTGCTTCCTTCCTGGAGTCTTTGTGACTTCACATCTCATAGGGTCCATTGGACCTGGCTGTGTCTGATGCCTCCTGCCTGGTGGGCCGGCTTCATGCCTGGTGAGCCGGCCTCCTGTCATGGCTCTTCTGATGCGCCCCCTCCCCCTTTCTGGATCGTGGACCATGCCTCCTACAAACTATTCATACACTATACATCTATTGCTTCTGTCCATCCGGGGAAAGAGATCCTCCTCTGTTGCTCTCCTCAAGGTTTATTCCCTTTTTTCCCTGTGAAAGGGTTTTTTCTATTCCGTTGGAGTTTTTCCTGATCCCATTCGAGCTCCTGGGACAGGGATGCCGTATATGTACAGATTGTAAAGCCCACTGAGGAAAATTTGTGATATTGGGCTATATAAAATAAACTGAATTGTTCTGAGAGTATTATGCAATGTTTCACTGATTACTCTCGTCCTTATTGAACACCAGATAACAATAACATAATTCCTCTTAATTTCAGTTCACATTAAATGTTTAGTTCGGTGTGACCCGGCGACTTCGCATAGCCGCACTGACTGTTCTCCTGCGGGCTTCATCCTTAATATTATTCCGAACTTTGGTCGAGTGAACAGGTCGCAGCGTTGCTCGTTTCAGAGTTTATAATGGGTGTGTATGGCGTGGAACTCGGAGCCAACTGCCAGAGTGAGAGGGAGCAACGGAATGTCCTTTAAAAAGAAAATGTATTTTGCCACAAGTCTCTCAATTTTCACTCTTTTTACACCATTTATGGATCAAAACGTAGGAAATCTTGTGTTCGTCCTCACATGTGTCGATGGAATACACCATGTTTCCCACATTTGTCTGGAGGAGCCTTAGAGTCTTTCAAGAAACGAGCACTTTGTGAACTGCGATTAAGCCGTCATATCTAAACCCCAAAATACATTTAAGGTGACGTAAATGCTCACAAAAGCCTTAATCTTCTCATAATGCCGACAGTTTTGCCTTCAGAGTTCTGGTTTTCTGTGATATTCCAAATTCATGAAAACCTCAGCTTACTCTCCCCCTCAGGGATTACACAGCTGCTTCAAATGAGCTAATCAGGGCAGCGCTAGAAACACATGCCCTGTCACCATGGCAAAACAAAAAAGATCATTTATAATACGTACTGGGGTCATCGCTGCGGAGGAGAGATGACAGAGGAAGGAAGGAAAGGTAGGAAGGAAGCCAGAAAAGGAGGCAAGGAATGAAAAAGACAGGCAAGGAAGGAAGGACCCCCTCACCCTGCGCGCTCTCTATCTAACCCCTATGCAGGCAGCAGCAAGCGGACCTCATTAACACATCTCATTCCTGGTAATGTTATACATGGATATCAACGCCTCTCGGTAGTTGCCACACCGTTTAAATTTCTTGCGAAACGTTTTACTGCTAGTGAGAAAAAACATACAGCGCACATATTTTGTTCGAATGTTCAGGAGGCCAATTTCTGTTACGACTGATTTGCTGCTGTTAGTGTTTATGATAATTTGGTTTGTGGTATCCTTGCTGTGTACCTGCATCTGGTATGATTGGTGTTGGTGTGTGTATGAGTGTCAACAGTTATATCTGTGTTTGTCTATCGTACGTGTAATCTGTCTACCTGGACCTAATTGTCTGTCAATCTGTCTTTACAGTAGTTATCCCTAAAGCTGAAGAGATCAAGGCAGCCAGGCGACAGCGACACAGCACTCGAGCCAAGAAGGAATTCATTTCCCTGGGTAGAGACGGACACAGCTCCGCTGGTAGCACCCCGGATCACTACAGTAGGGAAGATGACGAGGAAAGAGTTGATGGTGACGACGACGAGCCAGACGATCACCAGAGAAGAATCGAGTTCGCGCCGCGACAGAAGAGCATTCGGGAGAGGATCGCAGAGAAACTTGGTATGAGATGCAGGAAGAATGTAATGTATCAGGGATATCTATCTGGACATGGAATTGGAATTTTGTGACTAACTTTTTCTTCGAGCACGTGAAATAGCACAATTGTAAAAACTATAGTCGCGATGTAATTAAACTAAAATGGTATGTGGTTTGAAAAATTACATTATGATCCACTGGCTTCCTAAAAAGTGTTGATTGTTTTGCACCAAATTGTGGGAATGCGAAGCTGACATTTTGTATGTTTGTGTGAAATCTAGGAGAAAGTGAGGGCAGCCGCTCAGGGACGGATGGAGAAGAACAGGATCTTTGGGAGGAGACACAACTCGAGAAGGGAGTCAAGAGACAGCCAGGAGGACAGGTAGGACGAGATAGAGGCAGCCCTCTTACTCCCCCCCCCCTCTTCTTAATAATTCCCTTCTGTTAAGTTCTCCTTTTCTCTTTCTACTCTCATTTATCTGTCTTGCTCTTTCTGTATTGACCTCTTGTCCCATTTAGTGTAAAATTGGCTGCTCTCCAATGGCAGCATAGTCCCTCTCTGAAGACTCCAGCCATCTGCTCGTGCACTGCAACATTCACACTCTTTATCCTCCCTTTTCTTCACCTTAGAGCCCATCTGGCAGTGAATCCAGCAGCTACAGCAGCAGCAGCTGCAGCAGGCCAGGGAGAAGACGACAGAAGAAGAGATCAACCGGACTCAGAATCGCAACTCTTCCTTACGTTAATATCTCAATGGTCAAGAAGAGGATCACTGCAAAGTACGTTTACACTCGCGTTATTTGCCTTCATGTTGCACATCATAAGACATTATAGAGATGCCATTAATTTAAGAAATAGTGGTCTGATATCCCTTAAATTGTAATGTAATAAAAAAAAAGGTAACACTATTTCCCAATACATGTTGAAACTAGAACGGGCACTCGGTAGAGCGCATACCTTCGCATATCACTAGATTGGGCATTGAATTATGAACATTTTGGCATTAGTTGCATACCAATCGGATAAAAATTGACCGCGCTATGGTAAAAAGAAGATTTTTACCTTTTCTTGACCGTTGACCCGATCGATCACAAAATCTAATCAAATGGTCCCCGGATAATAACCAATCATCCCACCAAATTTCATGCGATTCGGTTTAATACTTTTTGAGTTATGCGAGTAACACGCATACAAATAAATAAATAAATACACGGCGATCAAAACATAACCTTCCGCATTTTCAATGCGAAGGTAATCATTCTACGTTACACAACAATACACAACAATACATGTGTACTACTTTTCCACTTCACCTCTTTCTGATTTTTCTTTCTTTCTTTCTAGACTGGACTCTCTGAAGGAGGTGCACAGAGCGCGGCTGGCAGAGGTGAGGAGGATGGAGGGCGATGTTGAGAACGCTAAAATGTCCGCGGAGACTCTGGAGGAAAGTTCCTCCAAGAGACAGCTGATGTTTTACCGGACCATGACCATCTATGTCCACAACCTGGTGGAGTGTCTACAGGAGAAGGTAAGAAATGAGTAAATATGTTCAGTTATTGTCTGCTGTTACCTAACATATAAAAGCCTATATGAAAAATAATTAATAAAGTTGATCAAATAGAACCTTAAATTGTACCTTTCCTAGATGTTGAAGGTATAACAAATAGCAGAGTGTCTGAACTGAGTGGCAGGCTTGAGGTTTCGCAGACGCATTTGAGAGACTCGTTGTGATATTGTAATCATTGTATTTGTGTGTATTTATACCATGTTTAATGATAAAGCGATAGCTCTCTGCTGTCAATAATCAGACGATGACAATCTGTCAATAGAAGACGGACGACGGTAATATGCTGACTGGGGATAATGTGTACGGTGTTGGTTGCCGACAGGTTATGGAGATCAACTCCCTGGAACTGGAGTTGCACTCGCTGCTGTCGGACCAGATGGATGGGATGCTAGCGGAGACAACAGAGGGTCAAGGAGCAGGCCGACCGCCTGCAGCAGCTCAGCTGTGACTAACTTCTCTGTGGTCACATGTCTATGTGCATTTATGCATCTCTGCAATATGTCTGTAAATGTATCTTCTTTACATCTTTTTATCTTTTTTTAGATAACAAAGATGAGCAGAGTTGCAGCTCCGCCGATCAAACAGGAGCTCAAGGGTGAGTGTGATACAAATGTCTCTGAAGTTTATATGTTTTCATGTCATCGTTTGTTTCTTTTTCTCCACATAATTAATATATTCTATACATGAACAACATGATTGCTGAGATGGATGTACAGGGTGAAATGTGTTCTACTCTGCTCAGTGTTTATTTTCACAGCTATTTTAGAATCAGACAAAAATGCTTCTTAATTTTAGTCACATTTTAGTAATATATCCTTTATAGTTTTAGTATAGTTTTAATTGACATTAAGTCCTTAAATGTTAATCAACTTTTATTCAAAATGTTTAATCTAGCTATTTTAAATGCATCTTTAGTCACCAGATTATATTAAGCATTTTATCTAGTTTAGCCAAAATCAAAAACTTTGTATTTTAGTCAAACTTATGTCACATACGATTTTATATTATCGTTATCTGATGGAAAAACAGAGTTTGAATGATTAAGAACCCAACCTGCAAACCGCAAACATTATGCATGATGTTGTCAGGACTGAATCTCACCATCATCTTATAGTTTAACTTTTCGAATTTAACGCCGGTTTGATTTTGTTCTGACATGTTGCAGTGAGGTGGCATCTGGTGTTGAAGCTGAAGAAGATGCTGATATACCTGAAGACCCACAGCCCTCAGCCGAAGAAGAGGAGCAGCTGCAGAAGACAATAGGTGAGCTCTTCAACTATAAGCTTCCACCGATAGACCCAGATTTTAGTTTGCTTGCACTGTGTGAATTCTGCCCCGCTGCAATATAATTCTGTACTCAACATATTGCATCATTATCTTTTCTCTTTTTTTCCACCTTGTTCGTTTGATTACAATTGCAGAAAACCTGAAGAAAGTCCAAGCTGAATTAAAGTGTTGGCGTGTGTTTGCTTTTGTCT
This sequence comes from Pseudoliparis swirei, assembly GCF_029220125.1. Taxonomy (NCBI): domain Eukaryota; kingdom Metazoa; phylum Chordata; class Actinopteri; order Perciformes; family Liparidae; genus Pseudoliparis; species Pseudoliparis swirei. Next base: position 7,483,536 of record NC_079391.1, read on the forward strand.
GTTGCCTTCCTTCTCCAGCTGAGATCCTCCTGAGAGCCCAGGAAGTGTTTTCTGACGTCCAGACGGAGTTCTCCGACGTTAAGAAGATCCTGTCCCGATTCGAGGAATGGAGAGGATGTTACTCCGACTCCTACCACAGTGCCTACATCTCTCTCTGTCTGCCCAAGCTGTTGAACCCCATCATCAGACATCACTTACTGGCCTGGAACCCTCTAAAGGTGCATTGAGGACACAGACTAGCTCACACATACACACACATGCCATAACACAACTTATGACCTTATGGAAAACTCTGCACTTTACTTTACTCTGCACTTTACTTTGTTTTCTCACTGTATATTTAGTATTTAGTTTTTGAAATTTAGTTTTGTGTTTTATATTTATTTTCATTGATGTTCTGATGTGCACCGCTGCTGTGATTTTTGAAATTTGCGAGAAATGGGACGAATAAAGGAATGTCATATCATATGTGTTCAATGTCATGTCTATGTTTCAGAGCGATTGTGGGGACTTTGAAAACCTCCCGTGGTTCACAGCTGTTGAGACCTTCTGTCACGGTCACGGCCACGAGGAGCTCGAGCACACAGACAGACAGACGCTGTCGAATGTCATCGAAAAGACTGTCCTACCCAAAATAACAGGTAACGCACCCTCTCACCTTTTTTAAAAACTTATTTCAAATACAGTATATAGCTCTTGGTCCTTCTCCACAATTGAAAGCAAGCTGGCATACGGTTGTTCAGAGGGATGTGTCATGTTTGAACAATCCCTTTACACGTTATCCTTGACCTCCTCGTCAGTTTGTTTTTCATCACAGATGTGTTGACACAAACATCACCTCTTCCTTTCTGTGGCTCTGTTTGCTCAGCCTACGTGGAGCTGGTGTGGGATCCCATGTCCCGCCGTCAGTCGGTCTGCCTGTCGGGTGTTTGTCACAGACTGAGGGAGGACTACTCCCTCTTCGAAGGAGAGCAGAGTAAACCGGTCAAGGTGAAGTGAACACTGACACATAATTGGCAACACAGAAATCCTCTTGCTTTACTCTTTTAGCCATTAAAAAAAAAAAAATAGTGATGGGAGATTGTTTCTATTTCCTTTACAATCAAATTGATTATTTGAGATCAATGCGATCGCCAGGGGGCGGAGTCTTGGCTTAGCATCTGACTGAGCATTGAAAGAGTGGAACCTTTAAGCTTTCTGCAAGACCTGCAAAACCATTAAAGTCCAAGCATGAACAGTAATAAAAGTGTGAACATTTTATTTGAAATTAATACATTTAATAGCAATCTCTCTTCTACTCAAACCACGGCTTCTTTTTTTTTAAGGCCTGCGTCCGCTTGTTGCGACAATTTTACAGCATCGTATTTCGTTTGAACACTTTAATCTTATTTTTAGTATCTCAATTCTAATCATTCCCATAACGTTTACTACCCTTATGGGGCGCAGAGCAAACCTTTGGCGAGCAGGCGAGCGGAGAACAGAGATGTGGCGTGTCAGGTGACAGGTCAACGGAGAAGAGATGGCAGTGTTTTGTAATTTAAGGAGGTAAAATTGTCCCGTGCTGATTTACAGTGCTCAGCGGCATCAGCCTAAGTTCCTCTCCCTAGCTCTGCAGTGATCTTAACAATGAAGACACAATATAAAAAACTTACAATATGTCTAGACTAATGCAAGTCAAATGAACACGTCTGTGTTAACGATGGTTATTTATGTCCCACGCAGGCCTTCAAAGAGGCCGTGATCAGACGACTGAGGAGCTGTGTGGATGAAGACGTCTTCATCCCTCTGTACCCCAAAGAGTCAGTATCTTTCCATTCCTCTTTTCGTTTATACATGAAGTTATTATTTGAATGACAAACAAAGAGGAAGCAGGTGTGATTTCCCCCCGTGCGTCGTCCTCGTTAAGGACATTTCTCGATCCAATAGCCAATATTCTTCCACTTGTTTTCCTTGTCTCTCTTCCCATTATACAGTATGTGTTTCTTTTAATGGTCAATTATTAACCCTTTAACCCGTGATGTATTGTTTTACGGTCAACGGTCTCATTCATAACTGTTGCGTACATACAAAACGGGGCCTGAAAGAGGCGTATGCCACTTCCCACACTGAAGTTGTGATCTATAAAAGCAAAGTTGACGGCAGAATAAGTGCGCCTGCACAGAAACTCTGACCCATGCGTAAAAACATTTTGGAGACAGGAAATTGGCAACGTCGATGGTGGAAGTGTTATGGTGCACAGTAGATACTCTGGCACTGAAATAATTAGGAGCGAACAAGTGTTCTTCCTCTTGGTAATTAATTCACTGTAAAGACCAGCCAGTTTATGGACATGCATCAACATTCATCAGGTGCTTTGCATTGACCGTTTGTGGTCGGATGTGGGCGTGTCCAGCTGTTAAACCTATGTACAGGTTGATTTGGGTATAAATGGATAATAGCTTAATAAATAGCTTTTATAAAAGGAAATAGCTGTTGCAATTGAATATGTTTTGGCGTACGTGTATTTCCTCTTTAGAATGTATGCAAACATTTAGTGGGGTTTTATAAACAAGACCCCCGCTGAAACTACTTTATGACATCCTGTGGTATTTAAAATCTATTATATATGCTTTTTGTTTTTCTACTCAGGTTCCTAGATGACAGGTTGTCTCCTCAGTGTCGATTCAGGGATCAACAGTTCTGGACAGCCATCAAAGTACAGCTTTAAAAACTTTATATTGTTTTTCTTTCCAAGTGAAGAGTTCCATCTTTCATGCTGCTGTTTGTTAACCATTGTTTTGTGTCTTTATTAGCTACTAGGCAACATGGAAAAATGGGATTTTCTGCTTCCGGAGTCTGTTTTGAAGGAACTGATGTTGGACAAACTGCTGAACCGATACCTGGTGATCACCCTGTGCAGTCAGTCGCTGCACGGGGCTGTGCATGCATGCACAAAGGTGTTTCTAGTGATCTTCTTTTTTTACATTTGGAAAAAGTGTATTTCTGGTGTCATCTTTTCCTCACGCCGTTTATTCTCTTGCTTAACCTCCCACCACGTCTGTCTCTCTCTCAGATAGCAGAGAGTCTGCCACTCTCTTGGTTCAAAGGAGAGAACGCATGTTTGCCTCCGCTCCACAATTTCAGAAACCACCTGGTTCAGGAGATTCACACCATCTGCAAACGGCAACCTCCTGCAGACCCAAACACCAGGTAACAAAAGCAACACGCGATTCAATTATAAAGAACACATATTCAACCTGTGGGGGGAAAAAGACTCCTATTGCCTAATCTATCATTTCATCAGGTTTTTTAAACAGCTTAGTATCAGCTAAAATCCCATATCCTTCCATTGATACTTTCATTTATTTAACCCTCCTGTTACCTTTAGGGTCAATTTGACCCCATTCAATGTTTCATGTCGGTGTTCCTTGTGGTCAATTTGACCCCAGGCTGTTTTTCACTGTGTCAAACATAAGAAATATTAACTTTTTTATATATTTAAAGGGCTATTTAGGTAGTCAACAAACAAACATAAAGTACCTCACACTTAAATTTGGGAAACAATATTAATTCTAATAATTTTCTGGAGGTTTTAATTGCTGAGGTCAAATTGACCCCGAGGGTAAAATATGTTAGTAAATGTGAAGGTAACAGGAGGGTTAAAAAGCCTCTGTTAGTAGTTACATGATGCAACAGCAGAGGATTCCCTCATGCCTCGTAATCTGACATCTTTTGGCTTCAGCGACAGAATGTGACAAATTGTGTTGGTTGTCTTAACGTCGTGCCGACTGAATGACTTTCCTTCATCCATTCATAAGTCATAACACACAACTCTCTAATCTCGTGTGCCCTCGTCTCCTCCTGTAGGTCTGTGGTGGTGGAAGTGTTGCAGATTCTGAGTAGACTCAGGTGCAATGACTCCATCATGGCAATAGCAGAGAAATACCACTATGAAGACGTCATCTACGCTCATCAGCTGCTGAACCAAGACACCGTATGAACGACTAACCGTGGATCGGGTTTCAACCGTTACTTCTTAAAGACACTGTGCAGCAGGAGAGGAACAGTAGAGGGTTAGAGAGCCGTGAGGGCAAGTATCGTCTGCTTATGGTCATTAACCACCGTTTGCACACTGTATATACAAGCCTGTGAGGTATGAGCCACGCAATGGTACAAATGATTTGTTTGAAGCACACTGCCAAGAAAGAGTGGATGGAATAATGTTTCCCCCTCCTACATTTTATTTCAATCAGTCTGTTTTGTACAGGAGATTACTTTGTATGAATAAATATTTGAATTTTATTTAGATGCTGTCATGTTGGTTATTTACACCCAAGTTGACTTGCTAATACTATACACCTTGTTTTGAATTGAAGGTGATGGCATATCTATTAAAATATTCGACTATGTGGATGTTTTTCTACAGCTGGGTTCCATGTTTATTTCCTTTCAGCGGATGGAGCTATGGAACATGTTCCTTGACTGAAGCAGACAATAAACAGTATAATTCAATTGGTTATGGCAGCCGACACCAAGGAAACCACTGCAGGTGTAGAGCATCATGAACCATTATAGGTTACAAGTTGTAGAAGGGGATTTTACTGTCATCTGGTGATGAAAATAGTTTGCTTTGACTAACTACAATTATTCTATTACATACACAAAACATGGTGTGACCATGCAATTAAGTGAGGCGTGCAGCTTTCCATCCCATTATGAAGGCACATTGCCACCATCTGCACCCAGTAAAGACAACATTTCCAGTTCCATGAGTCTTGTTTGTGAACTGCGTTTCCCCCTAGATATGCATTTACATCAATACAACAGAGCTCTTAAAGATTACAGCATTGTTCTACCTCTACAACACATTCAAATGGTATCTCTGGCGAGGTCACGCCTTTTATTAGAGTTGACCGTAGAACAATGAAAGGAAATGACACTGGGAAACGTGGGACTGGAGTAAGGGTCACGTGGTTCATGGCTCAACCCAAAAGGCTCGGAGCACCCAAGACATTAAATTAAATGTAAAAACACAAGTTCTGCAAAGCTTTTGAACATGAATAACAATACTTCTTTATCTTAGAGGAGTTTATTTACGAGTCCAAAGCAAAGCACACAAAAACCTGAACATTTGTCAGATGCACATAACGCTCACACAAGCACCGCCATCAGACGATCGCAGTCAGCAGGAGCCACACGCGTCTTCAAACTGGACAAGACAGATGTGATCCGTCAGCCTCGGAGTTCTGTGCACGAGCAACTGACCGGATGCATTTTCTGACCAGGCGCAAAGAAAGCAGAATGATTGGGAAACTCATAACCATCAACAAAGCTTTCACGGTTTGTAGCCGACAGGCCAGGAAAGACGAGCTTGAGCTAAACCATGCAAACACGTTAGTGCACACGAAGCTACTGCATGTCGAAAGAACACTTAAAGATTCTAGAAGTTACATTTTACAGCCGACACTAATTACAATTTAAATCCCGAGAACTGATTCAATCTATTTTTACGAATGTTCACTCCTGCCGTGGAAAATATTGTCCAGGATAATGACATTTTAGACTGAAGCTATCTTATGTTGCTAGTCAATAACAGGCTAATGCCCTTTTACTACATGTAGGTGGTGCAACTGAGGAGTCTCTTTCTATCCAGATGATGTGGATATAGTATAATCTTATGAACACACGGTTAGATCTTTATTTACTTTGTCTGCACACAATGTTATAAACCAATCTTTGGCATAATGAAAGGGCCACCGACACCTTTTCTCTTACCTCCTGGTGGTGTACAGTGGTAAGAATTTTATTCATGTTCAATCAAGTATAAATATTATCAACTACATAAAGTGAACCTGGACAAAATAAATGCTCCTGTCATTAGTTTGTGGACGACCGCGTTAAAGTTAAACCCGTTCACACAAAGCTCTTCTTTTACCGTCCTTGGCTAGAAGATGCTGCCGTCTCACTAGCAAGAAGTTATTGGTACAATAAAGCCCAAAGGAGACCAACTGGAAAACATAAATGCAGAAAGTACCGCGAAAAATAGTGTTGGAACTTCATTTTTAGAGTGCTCGTGATGAAATAACCCCTCTTCAAATGTTCCACTTTCCAGTTATGATGCACATTAGCAAGCGCTGAGAAAACCTGGAGTACGGCATCAGAGGAGGGACAAACTTTAGACCACAGAAAACTTGATGCCGTGTTTGTTGAGGCGCTCCGTCAAGGTGGTTCTTGCAAAAGCCGCTCCGGGAGTATAAACTCCTCCCCTGGAAATGAAGGATAAAAAAAAAAATTAGATTACATGGATGTTTAAACACTAGACTGTAAAAATCTAAAATAAATACTTTCTCTGGCTTGTCAATCAATTTATATAGAAAATATAAATGACAAACAAACTCGGCACAGTAGCAATTATATAGATGACACATTTCACCATGGAAGCTCACTCTCCCTTCCTAAATGTTATTATAATAATGTCTTTTATTTATTTATTTCACAGTACCACATCTTCTGTTTTTAGTCAATTAAAATAAAATTGCATAAACATTAAATAGCCATCTGGACTCAATCACCTGATCTCTGTGGGACTAAGGCCAGGTGCCTGTGTACATGGACTAACCTCATTCTCAGAAACCTCAACACATAAAAAAAACACCTGCAAATGTGGACAATTTAATATGTGAAGAGGACCTGCTCCAGATGCTACACACTGTTCCTTAAGTAGTTCATGGTGTGTGTTTGCTGCATTTGTATTTTGGGTGTGAAGTCCTTTCCAGGTTTCCAGGCAGTGGATTTGGGGTGTGATGACTTACGTCTTGGGTAAGGCGGTGGGTTCGTTGAGCATCGTGAGAGCAGCCTGTACGATGGCGATGGGCGTGGCCACATATCCACACTCTGAGTAATAAGACAAACAATAGAATATAAGACACAACAAAGACGGGGTTGAACAGGCCAGACTGGGTACCGGTTCTGATTTGCTTAAGAACCTGAACAGAAGAAACCAACAGAGTTAATGTTCATGTTACTGCTCTGTAGTCACATTTATTACCCATTGCCAACATTTTTCCAGAGGGAAACTCAAGTCACATCAAGTACAATTATGACTATATTCGATGTCTCATTACCTGGTCCCTGAACCAGTGTGCAGATCTTCCCGTTGGGTTTTCCCTGGGAGGGGTCCTGACCTTCTGTGTAGCCCTCTCCATAGAAAGCAAACTGGAAGGATGACTCGTCCATCTAACACAGACATGGACACGCAGGCATCACCACGCGGAGCGTCTTTCTTTTACGCATACGTTATAATTCAAACATAATGCATTTGTGTATGAACCAAACCACAAAAGAGAATTGACTCGTCTATAAAACCTTATTGTTCTGGTCAGCACTTTACCTGCTTTCTAGTGGGTCCGGCCTTGGAGAAGAGTCCAAAGGAGAAGAACTCAGGGTGCTGAGAAGGGAACAGACCATCATAGATAAGCATCTCACAGCACACAGTATGTTCACTCAGTCATCTGATGCAACCTTTATTTACCTGGATTAGTAGATTGCGTCCAAAACTGAACTTGACGAAGACCCAGAACATCATGCCAGCAAACATCAGCTTGACGATGTTGCCCACCCCTCCTATTCCCGCATACGCTCCATACTGAACCTGAAGCGAATACAAGGTTTATTTACACACAGAGCAGCGGCATTAATAAACACACCGTCACAACGTTGGTGGCATTTTAACCTGAGAACAAGGCGGTTGAGTAGAAACTAATAACATTGCTGATTCTTTGTATTAGTCATAAACTGTCCAAAGGCTTTGGACATTATATTTGGTTAAAATGTCCTGTCAAACCCCGTTCATACAGTCTATGGCCCATACATTAAAAAAAAAATTCCACGACATTTGCACTAATCCAAACTTTTCCACATTAATATGGTTGGAAAATCCTGATGATTTTAGAAAAGTTTTTAAAAAACGGCAATGCCCAAAAACCTAATTTAGCGTTATAGCATTTTTTTCCTCCATGACTTCTTTACAAGAATGATCATAAAAATAAAAAAAAGAAGACAGGAAAATAAAGGCGTACAGGATTGGCCTGATGCTCCTCCACCAGAAAGCGCTGAGTTCTCTTGACAACGGACGGATCGGAGCCCATGAACGGCACCGTGTACTGCTGGATCTCGTTACTGAAGAACAAGGATCCCCTACAAATAGACACAAAGAAGTACACTGAGAAAAAAGTTTACCTTCAACGGCATTAACACTTTAGAACGTGCTTTTGTGCGACTGAAGGATTGTGGGATGGAACTTTGACACAAAACAATGTTTCCCTTGTACATATGGGGTAAAATGATTATCCACCAATATTATTGGCTGTTACCAACTTATGACAATTACAAAAACTGTGAGTTTTTATACATATATACTTTCTTTTTTTCACACTTTTGTAATATATGTATATAATAAATACACACAGACATACAAATAAATATAAATAAATTCATGCACATATATATATACAAATAAATAAACTATATATATATACATATAAATGTTGCTAATGTATTTTATAAACACTCAAATATTGATCTCTGTATTGCCCCAACAGTCTGCATTATAAAATCTCCCCTTTGTGTTTCTCTGGACATTTTTTCCGTATTTAAGACTCTACTGAACCTCTCCTTTCATGGCTGAGTAAGATACAGCCACGTTCAGACTGGCTCCAAAAAGGGAGATTCAAATGTTTAGATTAGCGTACGTTAATGTTTGAATGTAAAAGGTACCATGTACTCCATATTATCGATTTACCAACTTTGTCTAACCGGCTGTGTAAGGGCCATTAAGGAAAAAGTGAACGCGCTCCCGACACTCCGTACCTGCGTTTAAGCTTAGAGCCGACAGTAGGGAGAGGCTTGTGATTAAACTTCCTCCTGAGACTCTGGAGCTTCTGGCCGTCGGAAAAACCGTAGATAGCCGACTGCCACGTGCCATCGTGGATACATACACCCTGATGGAGGAATGTGGAGGAAAAAGAGAGCATACAAAAAGGAGGCGAACATAAACAAAGAGAAAAGTCACATTTGATCTTAGGAGAAATAATTTTTTAAATACCACATAAATACAAGTGTGCAGAAATGAGTCGACAACAAGCTGGTTCATAGATTAGACTTAAAGGGTACCTGTAGTGCAAAACAACAACGTGCTACATCCATTCGGCGCTTCAAATAAATCATATTTACCCCGCCGCTATTGTCAACAAGTCACGCATAGCCCGAGGATTTACATTTCTTTGTCAACATTCCGAGTCCGTGGGCGCAGCCATTTTGCTAGTTATTTACTCCAGCTCAAAGCTAACTATGACGTAGAGTCGTTGAAAGGAATTCAGCCCATCCGGAGCCACTTCTACACGCGTTGCTTCTTGGGATAGATCGGTGGCCTCAAGAATTACACAATCTGTATCAGGGGTGCTCAATATGTCGATCGCGGCGACCTGCCAGTCGATGGCGGCGTAGTATTGGTAGATCGCATGACATTAAAAAAAATTGGCCCGCCCCCCTGTCACTTTCTCTATAGCGCCACATTACAGCAGCAGCATGTCATTTCTGTCTCTCGTGTTGCGTTGACAGTCCTCTGCCCGCCGTCTGCGCGCCGCGGAGCTCCGACACCGGTTTGCGCGCATCGGGACGGACGGCGCAAAGAAAAGTCACTAGCACCCCGAACATGTCGGCGAACATTGCCTCAATGAAAGACATCTCCAGCGCTGGCTTATGCGCGATGTAGCTATCAAGCTCACTCTTTTGTGTGAAGCAGATGAGGTCTAATGACACTATATCAGGGCTCTCAAGTCTCACGCATTGAGCGTGAGACTCACGCATTTCGGTCTTATCTCACGCACTCCCGCCACACATCTAATTCCTCACGCTGAAAAAACCTCTCGGCTATTTAATGCTTGAATGCAGGGGTGCTCAATACGCCGATCGATTGTTGAGTAGAAATAGTCACTAGCACCCCCCCCCCCGTCGACAACTCTTTTCGGCTCGATGCCGGCGCGCGCAACAGTCAGCTGTATCGGGTGCTGATGGAAATCTCTTCAAAACTTGAGAGCCCTGCTATATCATCGGACATAAGTTCGTGCTCTTTACAACAAATGCACTCTATGTCTGTTTTCTGTGGCACACATTTCCCACAACTGCACCAAACGTCCGCCGACTTGCGTGCACGGTCCGCACGGTGAAGCATCTGGACCGGCGGTCCTTCGGCATCAACTTCATCAGAATCATCGCCATCATCGCTGTCACAATTCACTAAATGGGGATAGTCTGCTTTTAAAGGTTCAAACAAGTATCCAGTTGCTGAATCAGACAATCTTTCATCGTCCATATTATCAATCTCTCAGCATTTGTTTGCGAGCGCTCGACGTTGTTTATATTGGTATCTGAACACATCCGCTGTGGCTGGCTGTCGATCTATCAACGATGTGACGTCACACCACCCGCGACATATTCAAGCTCCAGTGCAATGTCGCATGTCGGAGTTGAGGACTTTGAACAGCCTAAACTACGTATTGTTATTGAATACTGGACCGTCAGTGCATGAATAACCTTTAGAAACACATTATCTTTTGATCTGGCTACATATTGTTTTGCACTACAGGTACCCTTTAATGGTAAAGTAGTTACGTACATCGTCACCTGAGCCGACAGTCAGGAAGCTCTCCACTGCAGTCAGCGTTCCTGTGGGTGAGCACATACACACGGTTTTGACAGAGGCTAATATGACAATTAATTGATCATTAATAGCAGCAGAAAGAACGTGTGGACCGCTGCATATCCATCCCAGATGGGGGAGTTCCTTTTTAAATGTGCAGATCAATATGTACATACCCTTGAACCGGTCCTTGGTGTAGAGGACTCCCATGTCCGCGGGTATGGAGTCAAATCCACAGCTGCCGATGATGTACACACCTTTATCCGCTGCCTGGCTGCTGTACTTCAACTGCATGCCTTCCAGGAACTGAACAGAGGGAAACATGCACGTATGTGTAAAAGCACAAATAGAAACCCATAAAGCAATGTCAAAGTAATAGTCTATCGTGGACTAAAGTGAACTGATTTTGATGAAGTCATGGTGAAGTGTGTCCCGGTGTGTGATGGGGTGGTGGGGTATTTTGTTTAGCTCTCGGAGAACCAGACAATATTCTAAATGATCGATAGTTGCCTTCCTATAATGACCTTCCAGTATGTGAAGCTTGATGTTGTGCACACGGCACTACAAGCGTACCTGAGGCTCTCCGCTGATGTCAATGTGGTGAGCTCCATTCTCCACACAGGCTTTGACCACTGGCTCGCCAAAGAACCGGTACTACACACACACAAACAAAACACACGGATTAATGATGAATTATTTTTTATGAAGAAATTTGTTTTCCTGACATAAGTAGCCAGTATCTATGCTCACTCGATCCTGAGTGGCATCCTGACATTTCCTTTGTTGCAATAAGGAAGGATCCACACAGAAACACTGCTGCAGAATGTAGCTCTCTAGGCAAGATCATGTGAACGTGTTCATTGTGCAGTCGTGTGTTTTGCATATTCACGTTACTTTTTTCTAGGTCAAATGACTCATGTGATTCTTATGGGTTTGCTTTTTGTTTAAGTTAATCTTCATTAGGTGGAGAGTTGGTAAACAGCATGAACTTGCAGAGCAAGGTACATTGTTCCTATTTAACAAGCCGTGTTCCTGTTTCTTACACTCTTATGTAAGACGGGAGGTTTAAAGAATACCGTCAGAAATGTATCACAATTACTACATCCATGACTGAAAAATATAGAAACTGAAAAGAATAAAAATAGGTTTAAATGATTTTTTACTTGAACTTTGTGCCGGAGTTTTAACCAAGTGGGCAAAGTGCTGCGGTTGGAAACAGTCGTGGTTACTGCAGTTTAAAAAAAACAATTTTTAAAGATCCTGGATGCACAGGACGCAAAGCTATTCTGGAAACTCACTTTGATACAATGCGACTTATTGTGTTCTGTAAGTCAGTGGACCTCATTGTGTAAATGAAGGCTGCTCTGTAAGAGAGAAAGCGAGAGAGAGAGAGAGAGAAAGCAAGCGAGAGAGAGAGAGCTATATTGAGCTACACTGATGCTAAAATACCAATGCAGTGAGATGTCCGTCTCATGTGGCGCAGCAGGTTCTTTGTGTTAAAAATGAACAATCACAGGTGTCCACTTACAGGGCCAACACAGTTGACAATAATTACAGCCTGTTTGCACATGGCTGCCAGGGAGTCTGGTTCCTCTACATCTGCCACGATGATGTCCACCTCCGACCTGAGCTCGGGCTTACCTGCAAACACACGCACAAACATTAAGGAGAGGTTGTTAAGTGCTGTAGCATATTTAGAACCAAATGTTTCTATCATGGCGCTCAAATAAAAATATGAATGACTCCCAGGTGGGAAAATGTGTTAATTAAGAATAAAGGAGGTCCTTTTTGGATGAAATGTGTCACTTCACAATTTCAAACCTGTAATTTTTTTAGGAACATTTTTGTTTTACAGGGACAAACTACGGTGTTTTGTGTTAACTGAATGACACAAGGTGTGTGTGTGTGTGTGCGGTCACGGAGGGGAATTGTACAGTGAGCAGATTTGTTCCATCAGCTGTTGTACAATCCCTGAGGAGACAACAGAATAACTATTTAATCCTCTGGAAACTCACCTCACTATCCTGACAGTAGAAAAGCTGCCCGTTCTGATCTAGTAATAGACTTCATTTTTTATGTTTAGAGTGTTACATGGATATAATTAATCAAACTGGAAAATTACTGGCATACTAAATATATTCCATAAATATGTGTTACACATTCCACATATTATTTGCAATGAAGGGAATTATATATATTTTTTTGTAAGAGATGAAATTATTCAACAATAATGAATCAGTTAATCAAAATAAAATTCAACAATCATTTAAGTTATTTATTGAGCAAAAAGGTTTGCTGGATACAGCTTTTCCAGTTGTCTTTGTTTTGTGTACTGGTAAACTTAATATCTGGAATTTTAAAACAGAAAATCACATAAAGACATCAAAATGGACTCAAGGGGATGATTTTTCTTTTTCTTTAAATAAATCAATAAAATACTTGAATTTAAAATCAGTTGAGAGTCTGAGAAATAACAATAGCGTAAATTAATTGGATCCCTTTGTGTCGCTTGTACTTCGGACCTCATGTCATCACTATCAGCGAGCGCAGTTTAGATAGATTAGTCATCCTGAGTCGGAGTTACGCAATTCCCTTTAATTTAGAAACACAAAATATCCGACAAAAGGCGCAGCGCAGTCTTACCAAATACAATATCCTTGCATATCACATCGTCTCAGTTGAACACGGGCCCGTCAGTTCTAGACACAAACTGCTCCAACATGCACAACTAATAGGATTGTTTAGATACATACTGAGGACTCCGGCGGCCTGCTCCAGAACTTTTTCCAGCTTCTGCCTGCTCCTGCCCGCCACGGCCCACTTCAGGTTCCCTTTCGGACCCTCGGACACAGTCCGCGCCACCTCCTCCACCACAAACTGCCCCGTGAACCCAGAGGCTCCGAAGATAACCAGGTGATAGGGCCTGTTGGATGATGTCTCAACACGCGCCATATTGACAGCAAACAGACTGGAGGATCTCACTGCGACGGAACCTTCACCTCTCACAGAGACGAACCGGAGAGGGCAGGACTGCGTGGTGCGCTTTTGACAGCGCCGCTTTCTACTTCCGTAGCAGCATTATGCTAACACGCTAACAGATAGTGTGTTCTGTTACGTGTGTTTTTATTTTTATTATGCATCTGTGTTTATGTGCAATGCATATTTTTAGTAATGCATGATAGATACATTACGTTTCCTTTATATTTATTTTGTATTCGCACATTAGCATGATAACTTCCGGGATTTTCTCCCCGGACTTTCTGATTGGCCGCTGTTGAAGTCGCCCGTCAATGACGACATTCAAATGCGCCTGCAGTACCACGAGTGTTGCAAAAATATAGCGACTGGGGTCGGATACTCAATGTCACGGAGTTTTACAAGCGAACAGACAGACAATAGCCACTTTTGCATCACCAATGTGGTTATATTTGGATACATATAGGATAATTTTCGATAAGGTAGGTCTGTGTTTTTAACAGATGTAAGGAAATTAAAAACTCATTGTAGTTGTAAGTCACATTCGCGTGCAGGTTGCCAGTCGACATCATGGAACTGTTTAACGCTTTCCTCTCACAGATTACCTCTTATTGTGTGTCTTTTGGTGAACTTATGACCAGTGTGTGAATCTACGTGATGGAGGACATGGAACAGCTCTCCAGTTAGCTACGCCATTAAGTTTACCTTCCCACGTGCCAGAAAAATATATTGCACTCACGCGTGTTTGATATTATAATAAGACACTTAAATCCTGTTATTTATGTCTATTTCTGCACTTTAGATATGTTAGTGAAACGCCAGATTGACTACTAGAACAGTGAGCTACCTAAGTGTCATTACATTATGATGGTGACCTATGTGGCTGTGACTTCAATGTCTGCTGTTCATCTTAACATCATTGTTTCCTTTTCCTCCCCATTCCCTCTGTAGGCCATGGCCTCTTGAAGAGGTCCCCCGACCTTCCTCCCAGCCTCCTCTGTAGTAACAGGTCAGCTGAATACCATGTCTACCCAGATCTGTCGAGTGGCAGAGTTGATGCGCTCTGCTTGCTGCCAGAGCATCAGAAGTAGTTCCTGTTTGCACAAAGCAGTGTTGACCCCTGTGGGTTATTCCGGCCCGCGTGTCCCTGGGGCTCCTATGCTTCATAGAAGGGCCTACAGCCTGGACTCTCTCTCTTCGGGTCCTGGCCGACCCACACTTGGGCCAAGCTCCCAGCAGCCTCATGCAGAGAGGACAGCCAGCTCCTCAGCGCTTGCACACAGGAACCTGTCTGCTGTGGCTGTACAGGTAGGGAGCCGTCTTTGATCGTCAGCTTTTTAAAATTTGTTTCACTAAGGTCTGATATTCTGTCTTAAACAGTTGTTTTTCTTTTATTGTTGAGGCCAACAGCACATAGATCTACTCAGCCCAATATATTTTTCCCAAGACAACTGCTATTAGCCAGATGTTGACACTTTGTGTTGTATTCCCATCCATGCTGTATTCTGTTACTGCTGCAATGCTCACAGTTTGCCTCAGGGACCATTATGTTAAAAATGTATTTGGTTTTATTCTCATACACTGTAATTCCTTGAGTTTCTCATGGCTACTAGAACCACTTTGTACATGGAGAAAATCAAAGTATTGATAGAAATCTTGATTTTGCGTAGTGTTGCAACACGACTCAGAGACTGCAACATGGAAGGGAGACCAGACGAGTTAAAAACACATTTAACAGATAAAAAAACAGAGGTCTCCATCGTGGAATATGCCTACTATGAACTATTCATACACTCTGTCACATTCATTGAATGTATGTTAACTCTAAATCTGTCCTTCTGTACACATGACATCTATTGTTCTGTCCATCCTGGAGAGGGATCCTCCTCTATTGCTCTCCTGAAGGTTTCTTCCCTTTTTTCCCCCCTGAAGGGTTATTTGGGAGTTTTTCCTGATCCGATGTGAGGTTTTGGGGCAGGGATGTCTATGTGTACAGATTGTAAAGCACTCCGAGACTAATTTCTAATTTGTGAAATTGGGCTATACAAATAAACTGACTTGAATTGAATTAAATAAAAATACATTTATTTAAAGAATAACACAACAAGCTTAAACAAACAAAACAAATAAGATGTAGTGGAGAGCAGCCAGCCAATCAAGGGAACAACCTCTGTCTTCAGGTGTTGCCTTTTTATTCAAGCCTTCAGTCTCAGGTGTGGCTCATCAGTGGATGAGCAGCCTGAAAGACAAAACACAAAGGACAGGACCCAGATTTTTATCGTCCTGTCTTTTTCCAGGACCAACGTCGTCCTCCGTGCCGGTATGACTTCCTGGAACTTGGGGAGGTAGAGGAGAATAAACGTCGTGCTCTGGCCTGTAAAAAAATTCGACACTTCATCGTGGACCCAGACCTGGCTGAATTGGTGACGCAGCATCTACGTCCTGAGGATACTAAAAGTCTTATTTTTGAATGTAACCCAGGTATGCATTTGTTTGATGTGTAATTTATGTGAATATAATGTAAAATATGTGACTTTATATGTATTGTCTGTTGATGGTTTTGTTTGTGTCTGTGTTTCTTAGGTCCTGGGGTGTTGACAAAAACACTGCTAAATGCTGGCGCTCAGAGAGTTGTGGCTCTTGAAGGGGATAGGCTATTCCTAAATGATCTGCAGGTAACACAACCATCGCTACACATCACACAACTTTGCTTAGTTCTTCTCACTTTAATGATCTGATTTGATATATTTTAGATTTTATTTGCAAATTCATAAATGTTGTCTTATCCAGTATTTGGTGAAATGATTAATGTTCTCATGTTGTAGGAGTTGGAAGGTCGCCTTGACGGTCAGCTGGAGGTAGTTCTCTGTGACTTTTTCAAACTAGACCCCATTGGCAATGGACACCTTAAACCCCCGGTGATGTTAACTGACAAACTGTTTACTGACCTGGGAATATCAGAAGCCAGCTGGACTGATGGTGAGAGACAACTCGGACGCCACTGTGTTGCAAATTAAATCTCTCACTAAGGCATCAACACAAAGGTTTCCTCTTTATGAGCCTCTGGCTGCAAACTGATCCCACCTTCACACATTAAGTATTATCCTAATGCTTAGAAAGGTCTTAACCATGAATATATATAATTTACCTACAAAAATATTCACATTTGGTAAATCAGATGTTTCAAACATTTAGATACATGTTTAGAATAAAAGCATCACGTTGCATTGTTGTAATAATGTTGTATGTAGCTTTTACACAATGCCACACATAACTGAGTGAACACTGTGATGTCATAGGTAAGGCATTGTTAATGTATTCGTGCGTGTGTCTTTCTAGACGTCCCAGTGAAGGTAGTGGGCATCCTGCCTCTGCGTAATGAGCGCGGCATGCTGCTGAAGATGGTTTACGCTTTGTTTGAGCGGCTGTCTGTCTACAGATACGGAAGAGTAGAGCTCAACCTCTTCATCAGCGAGAAGGAATACCTGGTAAAAAAACCTAAAACATTTCAACGTGTGTTAAAATGTTCATATTGCTGCCGACAACACAACCACAAATGGCAGACTTGCGTTTGATTACTTGAATACGTTGATAATTTGATTGTTTGTGATATTTCTCCATCAGAAACTGGTATCCTGTCCAGGTGAAATGATGCACTACAGAGCCTTCAGTGTCCTCTGGCAGATGGCCTGTGATATCGAACTAATACACAAGGTGCAGTATAAAGAAGGGGGACAAAATACGTTTAGGTCATTGTGCTATTGTAATAAGTAAGGTTGACATTTAAACACCTGTTTACAGTAAAAATACAAAAGCATTTTGAAGTAAAAAAAATCGTGTTGCAGTGTTTTGTTTCATGATATTTCCTTGAAGCTAATGCTTAGGATTATGCTCCTAAAGCCTCTATGTTAAGAGGGTGAATCTGATTGAAAGAGTCTTCTAGTGGTAAACCTCCTAATTTCTGTCTGTGCAGGAGCCCTGGGAGTCATTTGTGAGATCTTCAAAAAGCAGAGTACACAGCACCAGGGGCAGGGTAAGGAAGAGAGCTAACTCAATAACGGCTGTGTAAAGTTGATTGTTATTGGCTGTTTATAAAACCTCATCCTCTGCCTCCCCTCAGCTTACCAATGACCACTTATGTCTGGTCCGTCTGCGTCCGCGGGCTGATCTGTTCTCTGCGGGCCTCACGCCTTCGAATGCTGCAACTCTGCTGATGATGATCAAACAGTGTCTGGCCAAGAGGAAGGTCAAGCTCATTGACAGGCTCAAGTAAGCAACACACGTGTACAAAGCTCTTGAGACAGGCCTGTAGTCCACACACTGTGCATGTTGCATTTAAAGAACTGCTCTTCTCTTTGTCTAAGTGCATCCATACTATAATGGCATCATAGGCTGTTCCAGTCAATGCCTCTTCTGACTTTATTTTCCTCTCTCTTATTCTCCTCCTCTTATGTCTTTTCCTAGCCTGTGGTCTCCAGATAGTGGAGGTAAGCTGTTATCGGAGTTGGGCATGCCGGAGGGCATCCTGACGGGCAACGTATATCCAGAGGAGTATCTTCGACTGTTCCAGCTGATGGACAAGAGTCAGGAGTTCAAACAGAGCTGGCTTTATGAAGAGATCCTGGAGAACACACAGAGGGAGGGTTGGGGCTAATTATATACACACAGGTATTTTAGTTATAGTTGTATACAAGTTGAATACACAAGTTAAAATGTATGTGTATGATTTAGTGATAATGTAATATGACAAAGAATAACTGTAATGTAATAAAATGCTGATACAGATTATACATGCATACATACAAGTAGTAATACGTTAAATGTTCCATGAAATGGATGCAGCAGGCCTCTGCAGTGAAATAATTCAAACACATGATGCAGAATAAAGGTCTGCATGGTCAAATAGGCTGGAGGAAAAATAAGCCTCATGGTTGCACCAGGTCATGCTGATATTTTAAATCAGCAATGTGCATATTATCGAATGAATAATCCAATGGCAGTTTTGCTGATGCCGTAAAGTGTGACAGGAGTGTCACAACAAAGCCTTGCTTGTACCTTGTTTTGCATAAATGTACACCTGGAGTAGCAGTACAGAGAGAAGGTGGAAGGAAGTTGTTTATTTATATTCGTTCTGTGTGTCTATTATTTCAATGTCTGAAATGTTATGTGATGTGTAAGCTGCGTGATTTGTAAGAAAAACATTAAATCTGAATTTCCATATGTTGCGTGAGGGAAGAATTGTTATTATCCCTGCTTTATAAGTGCTTGCACCCAATGCTCTCTAACTATTTCTTTTGTTTCTGGTTGTGCATGGTGATTTATGAGGTTATTCATACATCTATTTGTTGGAAGGGTGTGCCCATATGTCATGAAAGCAAAATTTAACAGTATTTTGAGGGTTGACGCTTTTACTCGCCCAAAGCAAACTGCTTGCTTGAGCGCCACCAGGCGGTGAAATGGGTCCCTGCACCCACGCGTGCTGACCAGTAGGGGGCGACAGTGCTCCGTGTCGACCAACAGGCCTGATGACAGCGGCGACCCCTGGCCGTCGGTAACACCTACATTCATTAACCTTACAACGACATCCCGAACAGCGTGTGATGCGCGAGCTTTTACCATTCAGCCTACCTGTTCAGCCGTAAGTACCTTGGGACGGCGTTGCTCTCGATGTGCATTTTATCTGCAGAAAACTGAGGCGTCACGCTGTGTTTTAAAGCTCTTCTCCGCGGTTGTGCGGACAGATGTGTCTGCCATTACTCGGCGAGCTCACTTCAGTTAGCTCGCAAAGACGAAGCTGTCGCCGTCGCGTTATGTGCTCAAGTTATTCGTGCATAGTCATCAAGTCCTGCTACTGAAACGGGCTCTGAGGTGAAGCGGTACCAGCCCGTCAAAAGCGGTAGAAGCTTCACTGCGCGTGACCCGTAACGATAGCGACCAAGCTAACCTGTCAGGTAAAGTGTTTTTAGAGTTAACGTAACGTTAAAAATGATAGCGTGTGACCAGTTACAGGTTAATTAGCGTTAATGTTATTGAACTATTCACCAGTCAAGGTTTACGGAATGAGTGTCGCTGTCTGCTGTCACTGCAGGTGTGTTTGTCTTGTGTTTTTAACATCGCATCATTAACTTGTATTTCACGAGATAGGTTAACGCTAAATATTCGTAATCAATAATGTGAAGACACCTTTTTTTTCTTTCTGATCCGGTTCGTCACTGACGTCACACACACACACGTTTAAACCGCTGGCCTAAACTGGTGACTTGGCCAACACCTTTTTTGAATGGCACGGTTGCAATTTACTGCAAATATTGAACGTCTCATTTGCGAGCTTAATTTGTAAACCGTCCAGGCGTTAAACGTAACAACACAGGGGACGTTCATGTCACGTCGTTTTTCTTGCTTTGTGTCTCTCGGTCTCAAGTTTTTGTTGTGGCCTCTCACAGGACAGGATCCGTTTCCTCCACCTTGTGTTTGTCCTTTTTTATCTGATTCCCCACTCCGTTTGTCCCTTCTGTCTTGCATTATTCATGCTCTCCTGTGGAGTAAAGCGCAGACAAAAAGAGGAGAGGATGGATGGTTGTCTGGACAGACGGCTCTAAAGGAAGAGAGACTTTTAAACTGTGCTGTAAACATAGAAAATAAAACGCCCATAAGCATTAGAAAGATGTATGATCGGTACAGTAACAGCCATGTGTGTAAACTGAAGGTCATTGTTGCATAAGTCTTGATGTCACAGTTGTTTGTCCCAGTCTGGGACCGTGTTATCCTCCAGAGGGGCATTAAGAGGAGTAAGAAGACTGCAAGACAGTCTCTCACACAATACTTGCTTCTATTTCTATCTCAAAGCTGATTGGCTGTGTCATCCCATCGGTCCTCTTCTCCCCTTGGAGAGAGCCGTCCTCAGTGATGATTTATTCATGGACTCATCTCCCAAGATATCTTTCTGTGACACTCGTATGCGTTACCACATTATATGTATGATTGTCCCCAAGAGTATTAAGAAGAATGTGCACACAGGCAATCAAAGTTGTGCGAGGTGTGTTTTGTCCCTTTTATTATTATTTCCATGTAAATGTTCGGGTTGAGTGTGACAGATGGAAGTCCAGGCTTACAGGAAGAACAATTAGCTTAGTGCTGCGGGAAACCAGGGCAGCTATATTCCTCTGGGATGGGCTTTCATTAGCCTGGAATGGATATGGGTGTTTGTGAAGGTTTTGGAGTCGAGATATTACCATCATTAGTAAAACAGTTGTTGGATGTATAAAGAAGATTCGGCGAAGGATACGGTCATGCATATTGTAGCCAGGTCAGTGCGATGTGTTAAGAGGATGCATCTGTGTGTGTTTGAGCAAAGTTTTTTCATTTTAAACATAACAATACACTGCTTTATGTGTATATGTGAAAGTCTTGTATGTTTTGTGCAGGCCGGGTATTATCCAGAGATTGGATCTGTCAGTTAAAAAAAATGTCTTGCTGATTAAACTCAACATAAGTAAAGCCGTAATGTAAAAAGCATGCTATTGCGCAATACTGATTTGTGCTGTACACTGATTTACCAGTTTCATAACCTGCTGCAACCCATTGCAACCGCCCTGCAACAAATCCCATTTTTGAGAGTGGTATTGTCAGAAAAATGTAACCTATAAACATTTGTAAGGCCGTAGTTTGTGGAGTTGTTGTTTTGCATTGCACTTCATAGAGCGCTGCAGGGACATTTGTATATTTTGTATCGGCCTCTGGGAAGTTGGCGTCACACTGGTTACCTCCACAGAAATCCAATAGAATCTTTCGAGTGGATTTTTGGATTATTGCACAAAATGAACTCTGTGGCGAACACAGGATTGTGAAACTTCAACGATTCATTCAGCGAGTTCATTGAACTCCACTTTTATTAAGTTTGAGTCCACAGTCTGATGACTTCATGTCAACCACACACTAACGTACCATATTACTCTACTAACGTATCACACACTACTAACCTACAATACTCTACTAACGTACCATACACTAACGTACCACTTGTTATGAACCGTCTTTTTTAGTACTTCATTTGTAAAAGCTTTAAAATCCACAAGTGGGATTATTTACCGATGTATTCTCTGTAGTAGAACACTTTAAATGTGTGTCTAAATGAAACACAGACCCTATTCCTCAGGCATCCAGCCAGAAACCTGTTAACTTTTAAACAAAGAAACAACCCAGATGCGAAAAAGTCTCACTCAATTTCCGGTTTTGGACTCATTCCTGCAGCGCTCTATGGCGGTTCCTTGTATTGGGTGTAAATAGAGGATGGGCGATATAATTGTTTGCATCTTATAACTTTGGCACTTGTCTTCGAGTACGTTTCTTTATCGTTGTCTTGCTCACTGTGTTTCATGTTCAGTGGGTCTGCATTGAAAAGCTCGCTTTAAAAAAGAAGATTGTAAAACCTAAATCCTAATAATTTGACATTTTAAATTCTCTTTGAAATTAGATATTGTGAGCACATAGAGATTGACTGGTATTGTTATTCACAGATAAATTGCGGGACACTGTTTTGCTTTAAATGTGGAAGAAAACTAGCCTCAACAAATGTAATCTTCTGCAGCCACACCGCACAAAGTTTAGCTGGGTGGGGCTATCTTAAATGTTTCAGAACTAGTCCAGAGTTTTCAGTTGTTTTCCATTATGTCAGGTTTGTATCTCAATCTCAAGAGTTAGTGAAAGTGTTCTCTAATCCCCATAATGTCAAATCACTGTCAGCCAATACATTTGTTTGTAGTATTACACGACAATGAGTTGTTAAGACTGCTACACTTAAAAAAACAAAAAAACAATTTGCTCTGGAATGATGCTCAACTTGTTTGTGTGCCTCCCGTTCACTCTCTCTCTCTTGTTCCTCCGAGTGGAGATTATCTGTCTCTCTCATACCTGCTGTCTTTAACATCGCCCGTTGTCTGGTTGTCCTTATCTCTGCAGGCTTGAAGCCGGGCTCATCTCATAGCCGGGGCAGACTTTCATGCTGAAAGCTGCAATGTTGTGAGGGTGGTGCCCGATGGATCATGGTGGTGAGTGTTTTTAATGTCACAAAAGCGAAACGCAAATTATAGGCTCAACACCGACATAAAAACTTCAAAATAAATACTAATTGAAACGGGCTGCACAGTGAAAATAACATCACCTAATAGCTGTTGAGAATGCGATATATGTGTTCTATGCTGTGGTTGCTTTTTCTCAAGTTGCAGCTGAGCTTTTAACCCTCCTGTTACCTTTAGGGTCAATTTGACCCCATTCAATGTTTAATGTCGGTGTTCTTTGGGGTCAATTTGACCCCAGGCTGTTTTTCACTGTGTCAAACATATAAGAAATATCAACTTTTTTATATATTTAAAGGGCTATTTAGGTAGTCAACAAACAAACATAAAGTACCTCACACTTAAACTTGGGAAACAATATTAATTCTAATAATTTTCTGGAGGTTTTAATTGCTGGGGTCAAATTGACCCCGAGGGTAAAATATGTTAGTAAATGTGAAGGTAACAGGAGGGTTAAACATGGAGTCAAAATCAACTGAAATATTCATAGGAATGTTATTGTTCTTTGGTCGTCTTAATTTATTCCTATTTTGGGAATTCCACCTGATCCTTTATTTTATCTCCAGGTGAACTTGAGAGGGAGGACAGAGCAATGTCACAAGTTCAGGTGGGCGTGGCCGACCTCTGCGATAACCTTCCCAATCCCGACGCGTTCGCTGGCCAAATGCGGAATCTCAACGAGGCGAACGCGCTCGCAGAGACTCTACGCCTCTCTCCTTCACACGAGGAAGAGGAGGCAGGGCCCGTCCAAAAAACCTCCGTCAACGATAATGGGAAGCACTCCGAGGAGGAGGGTGGAAAGGAGGGGCACACAGGAAGAGGCAGAGAGGAGGATGAAGAAGAAGACATTGATGAGGTGATGAAGGAAGAAGAAGAGGAGGAAGAATCAGAGGAATCAAGCTTTCTAATTAGTTGCCAGTCTCCCGAAACTCCAATGACTGATTCCTCTTTTTCAGAAACAGGTAGGGAACATACACGACTATATTATTGTGTTTGCATATTATTTTTGCCCTTACAATACTTTTGATGGCCATTTAGGGGCACTAGAAGAGCACAACAAGCTAACAGATACACAGCAGAGTTGCACAATGATTCTCAGGGATCTTCATATTAAAAATAGATTAACTAGAATGGGCACTCGGTAGAGCGCATACCTTCGCATATCACAAGATTGGGCATTGAATTATGAACATTTTGGCATTAGTTGCATGCCAATTGGATATAAATTGATGGTAAAAGAAGATTTTGACCTTTTCATGACTTTGACCTTTGACCCGATCGATCCCAAAATCTAATCAAATGGTCCCCGGATAATAACCAATCATCCCACCAAATTTCATGCGATTCGGTTTAAAACTTTTTTTGTTATGCGAGGAACACGCATACAAATAAATATATAAATAAATACACGGCGATCAAAACATAACCTTCCGCATTTTCAATGCGAAGGTAATTATCGGTATTACAAATATTTAAGTGGACAGAAAAAAAACGCACAAGTACAGGCGTGAGCTGGTCAAGTGAACCAGGGGACCAAGGACTCAGGTTGTTGGCAACATTGCTTGTTACTGTACATTCAATACAAATATTTGCGAGTAAAACTCAAATGCTGTCAGCCGTCCCTACATTTATCCCGAGTCACTTAGGATGAGTGTTGATGTACACACAACGAGTGTGAAACGTGTGCTTTGGTCGCCTTCGCGAAGGACTCTGGAACAACCACCATGTGTCCACAAGAGTCAAAGGCAAAATATACCAAGCAATCGTACTTTCTACTCTGCTGTACGGGGCTGAGACATGGACAGTGTACAGGAGCCAAGTGAAGACGCTACACGCTTTTTATGATGAGACACCTGCGGTCGATCATGAACATCAAATGGCAAGACAGGGTAACTAATATGGAGATTCTCAAACGAGCAGGACTCCCTTCTATGGAAGACCTCCTTATCAGAAAGACTCTCCGCTGGACAGGACACCTTCTAAGAATGCCAACCGACCGTCTGCCGAGGCAGATTCTCTACTCTCAGCTACCGTCTGGAGAGAGACGCCGTGGCCGCCCTCGGCTCCGGTATAAAGACACAATCAAGAGAAATCTGAAGAAAAGGGGAATTGAAACCAACTCGTGGACATCTCTTGCGCGACAGAGAGATGCATGGAGAGAGTCTGTCGGGTAGTACAACACATTGAAAGACAGCCATATGATTCCATCAAAAGGAAGGTATTGGCTTAGCTTTGTTTATCCAACCACTCCAATTACTATACAAACAAGAACAACTAAAACACGAGATTAAAAAAAATCAACGCACTCTCTGCCTCTTTCTAAAAAAAGATCTGTTGAAATGACCGAATAAGATATGCAAACGTGTTCTTGGTATACAAAGTCCTCCATAAAGCGCTCCGGTGCCACTTGTAGCCCACATGCACAGACGAACCGGCACTAATCCTCTCACTCGGGGGTCTAGAGGAGGAGATTACACCCTTCTGATAACAAAGAGTGTCTTCAACCAGCCGGCTTCGTCAGTCAGAGGTTCAAGAGAGTGGAATATAAATCCAACTAAACATTAAAAACACAGGGGAAACCAATTAAGATAACGGATGATTAATACTAACACATGTCCTGTGTTTTTACATCTATTTTTTTATTTTTAAATATATATGTCACTACTACTAATTAACAACTGTGTCCTTTTCAAACATTTAAATTTCACGCTGTTTTTATATCATATTTTTTTATTTTCACTACCCCATCGCTCGCAAAACTAAACAAAATATTTTTAGCTTCGATGTAAAACTTGTTTAAACAATGATCTAAAACCCCTAGCAACCCATTGATGAGTGTTTCATTCATTCATAATGCGATACTTAAAACAGGTTCTATATTACCGTTGTGAATATGGGGCTAACTTAATCCTCCGATATAACCAGTAGTATTGTATTGTATTTGTGTTACACGCCCGTGTCCTCTGGAGTTGTAGACAGCTGTTCTGGATTCATGTGTTTTCATAGTTTTCTCTCATCTCTTCTGTTCCTCTTCTCCTCTGTAGGAAGTCTGTTGGAGACTCCGTATCCCTTCAGCCCTGCGACCAGTCCAGAGCCCACATCCCCTGCCATTCCAGAAATGGCATTCCTCGCCAGTCAAATGGAAATGAGTCGGATTGATGTCAAAGTGGACTCTCCCAACGCTGACGTAGTGGCCTCCACCACGGGGTCTTTTGCACAGGGACCCACCTTCACCACGGGGCCTATAGATTCTGCCACACTAACTTTAACTTCAGACACGAGCCCACCTGGGCCTCCATGTGTCACAGAAGCTCCATGCAAGATGGCAACAAATACTAACCTGACGACAGGACACCGTACCTCATCCACAGAGCCCGTCTTCATCTCCGGGCCCCCATGCACAACATGGTTCCCCTCAACAGCGGAGACATTTACAGTACCTGCTTGCACCGCGATGCCCAACACTTCCGTTGCTTCCCCTCCTATGAGTGCAACAGCAAACCCCCTCACCGTCACCTCAGGGCCGACAACTACTGGCACAGAATCCAAAAGCACCACAGGACCTATGACTCCAAGTTGGGAACACGTGTCCTCCACTCCAGAGCCCACTTGTTCTTCCGTCTCCAGCTGCGCCACAGGGCCTATTCCAAGCCCCGCCCTGCTGGAGTCTCTGGAGGAGTTGGCTCAAAGAGGAGATGACACTCACCTTCCACAGTACCTTCACCAGGTAACTCTTCTTGTCTTACTCAGCGTCTCTGAGTGTCTAGAAAAGCGCTTTATAAATTTGATTATGTCAGATACCTGGCAGTCACTCACCAGTTACAATTATTTTAGTCTTTAATGGTTCATTTATTTATTTTTTCTTTCTGGCATTTTAGTTTCTTTCCTCTTTGTCTCTCACACTAGTTATTAAATCGTTCTTATCTACTCAAGTCAATAACCTGAATGACAGTTTGTACCCCAAGGCAATATGCCACATACACACCACATAAAGAACACACACACACACACACACAGTCTTTTCCTTCTCACACACAGACCTGCTTGACTGGACATGAATGTGATAGGGTGTGTGAATAGTTCTGCCAGTATGATTTTACGCGTGTGTGTGTGTGTGTGTGTGTGTGTGTTAGGTAAGTTTGGTAAGTTTCTTGTACTGTCTATGTATAATTCAAATTCATTATAATACAGTATTGGACATGAAATATAGCTTAATTTTGTTCAAATTATAATTAGGCCATAGCCTAAAAATGTAGCATCAGGGAATTTAAATAAGTCACAGTTTGATAGCAATTTTAGGGCTTTTGACATTTTTGAACAGGGCTGAAAATATTGACACTATGAAATCAATGTTGAGCTGGTAGCAGTGTTGAAATTTCTGTCGGATTAAAGTGTAAATTTTTTTTAACTACCGTAGTTTTAATTCTATTTCCCCAGATGTTGCCATGAAAGGGGGGAAAAAAACTAAATGAACACTTTAAGCAAACTAAGATGACAGGAAATAAATTATAAAAAACGTGTTCCACACACAAAGGATGGGTTGCCAATGGTGGGCGGAGTTAATCCCCCGCTGCAGAGCCCTGCGGTCCTGGGCCGCGCTCACCCCGTGCCAGTTTGTAATGCAGTCAGGATGCTTTCTCTTGCTCCTCTGTAAAAGTTGAAAGGAACTTCACACGATGATTTTGCCTTCGTAAGTTTCACCAAGGAATACAGCCGCTCACGAGCTTTCATCAGCAGGATGGAGAGATGTGAGGACCACGTCAGGTGGTTGCTGACGCTTAAAGCTGCTAACTTGCTCCATCGATGGAGACGGGGCTGTGCGTCTTCGCCTCCTTTTCCCATATAATCAACCATCAGCTCCTTGGTTTTAATGACGTTGAGCAGTGGTTTTTTTTTCTCTGAGCACCACGCTGCAAGGTTGTTTATTTATTCTCTACGTGAAGCCTCCTTGTTGAGAATAATGTGGAACTTCATTCGAAAGACGGGACGCATTTTAAACTCGTTCCAGCTTCATTTCTGAGTCGTGTCAGTACAGTTACCTATAAAGGTCATTCAGTCGTCACCGCCCCTCTCTCCTCATTGGAAATGTGAGATCCTTTTGTGCCCTCCTTTCCTACTCCTTCTCCTCCCCTCTCTCTCTCTCTCACACACACACACACACACACACACACACACACACTTCTCTTGTTCTGAGATCAGCTGAGCAGCATGAAAGCGACACGGGCTGAAGAGAGGTAGAGTGTCATAGTCTCTCGTTCTTTTTCAAATCTTGCTATGTGTCTTGCTTTTCACTCTCACTCTCATTCTCACTCCGTTTCTCCCGAGTGCAGAGGACTTGCTTCACTATTTTATGAGGTTTCTCATGTCCGAGTAAGTTTCTTTTCTTTCCGTCATAGTTAATGATCATAGAAGTCAGTGCGTCAGCAGAACAGTTATAGCTCTGTGTAGCTCTGGTGGTTCTATGTTCTCCCTGTTTTCTTGTACTTCTTGTATATTTATTTTTTATCTTTTGTCATATCTAAGAACCGATCTATATGAGGAATAGTTCCAGTCTGAGTTCAAACCCCTTTTTGAGCCTTGTTCTCTCTGATAGCTTCTGTGACATACCCAATGTGATAAAAGCATGAAAAAGAGCATGCACTTTATTAAAAGTTGTAACGTCTCTTTGTCCATCTCTGCAGATTGCAGAGGCCTTTGTCCTTCACAAAGACTGTATCCTTTTCATTATGTCCGTGTGTCTTTTTGGAATTGGTTGTTATGAGTGCCATACACGTACCTTGTGTCTGCTAACATTCCTGTTTTGTATTATGCAATTGTCTTTGGCTATCTGTCTGTGTTTTCCCATCTGAATTATTCCACACACTGGAGTGAGAAGTCAGGATTTGGAGTGACTTGTCGCACTAACGCTTCAGTCTTTACATACGGTGTGGTTAAAAAAAACCAACTGGAGTGGAAAAGAACTTGAAAAAGAATGGTTTAGAGAGAGAGAGACCGAATAGATAAGGAGAACATGAAGAGGGGCGATTATAGAAGGTTGGGGGGGGTGCTGATGGAAATGTCACGCTTGCCTGTCTTCAAAACTTGAGAGCCCTGTGAAAGTATGAGATAAAGTAGGTGTAAGGGAGGAAGAAAGGAAGCGTGAGAAATAATTGGATGTTTTGACGGGTTCAATCAGAGGAAAGAGGCACAGTGGGAGGGAAGACATAAGAGAGTAAAAGAGAAAGAAGAGCTAGCGTAGCTATGTCACGCATGTGCAGCGGACTACTTAGAGAGGAAAAGCATTCACCCGCCGTGTCAGAGACCGATTGTGTTCTGGCTCGTATCCATAAACATGAGAGACTGCATCCTGGAGCGCTTTTATTATTTTTTATCTCCTGAATCTTTCCCCCCCTCTCCTCCTGCCTCCTTCTGTTTTAGAAACAACATGTTGCACTTTCTAAATTTTTGCAAATGTGTGTGTGTGTGTGTTTTGTACTGCTGTTTTTCTTAACCTGTGGTGTTCAGACCAGCGGGCGTTATGGTGCATCCAGCTCGAGCGACTCTACCACCAGAGAGTATTGGACAACCTGAATGCACTCCAAGAACAGTGGGGTAACAGAAATGCACCATCTTATGCATATATCTGTCTGTGTAACAAAGTACATGTTGTTGTATTTTATAATACAAACGCACAATGATAACAGTTTGTATGGATATATATTATTTATTGGGATTTGGGCATCTCTCAAAATAGAAGCTGCAGACGATATCTTATCGTTGATATTCACATGAAAAGAATAAAATCTCACAATGCAGTACATATAATCATTTTGAAAATAAATAAGTTGCGTAATATTTATAGCAACTGCATATGAGCTTTACACGCGTCTGAATATCACCCGTGTCATTGTATTTGCCCACATGCACAACACGACTCAACAATATGACTGTGACCCCTGTGTCTCATCCAGTGGATCTCAATAATGTATATTTGATGTAGTTTCCGTGAGCGTATCATTTATATTCCATCAGTAAACATTCAGGATTATCGACCTGTATTGCATTCATTATGTATTGCTTACAGGAGAGCGTAGCTCTTCGAGACTGCCTCAGAGTTGCCACAATGCTTTTAACTCGCCGTGTCTGTGTGTCTCTCCGTGTCTCAGGGAGTCAGTGCAGAAGTTCTTTCTTCGACCTGGCAACCCAACATCTGGACACTCTAAAAAACATCTGCCAGACGCACAGTCGGTCAGTCTGCGTGTGTGTCTGTGTGTGCATCTCTGTGTGTGTGTGTGTGTGAACTCTTTCAGGGCTCCACATGCACGAATAATTTGAGCTGTGCATTTAATTCTCAGCTCTTCATGCATCAGTGCACGTCACTGTTCAGACTCATTCAATCGACGCTGTTCACACACTCTCCCGGCAATCGTCCATTTTCTCATTCACTGAAAATCTATAAGAGGTTCCTGACAGCGCACAGGCAGACGAGACAACAACCGGGATCAAGTGAACCGGCCGTTACAAAACCCGGCCAGCCGCTGGAGATGAGCTCTGTTGCTGTACGGGTAGCTGGAGCATCCAAAAAGATTGAAGGAAAACTCGTATTTCAGCAATAATTTCTTACATTTTATATTTCAAATACAATCTGTAAAGAAGTCCTAAATTGATTTTTTAAAAACGTTGGCAGTATTGAATGTCCCTGACTGACATAAGTAGTTCCACTGTACAAACCTTGAAAGTAAAGGGAACATATGCTTAATTTCCATAAATATTTTCACATTTTCCCCATATCTTAGGGAACAATATGTAACACTATTTTAAATGGATACTCCGGGCCAAATAAAACATATTGGAGAGAGTTGTCTCCCCAGATTCAAAGCTCACAAGGGTTGTTGAAGAAGATGCTGAACTGGCAGGAGACCTTGACAAGCAAACTACATTTGAACGCATTCATATAATCATGTCAAATTTGAAGTGACTTCATTATCTGACTCTAAACTAAATTGAAAAGTTGGCAGGCGACCGTGGTCAAGTTGCCGATTTAACAGGACAAAAATAACCAAATAATGCTTGAACTTTTGTGGGGCTGGTGAAGTAAAAAAAGCTTAATGTTAAATAGCAAACTAGTCCAAAAAAAAGCAGTTTGATACTGAATTGTGACAGTCAACCAATTTGGCATTTCCACCATTTCTATTGGCTGCACACAGCCACTCCACTTAGCAAGTTGTCGCCAAGAATTCACTCACATGAACCATTAGAACTGCTCTTTCTGCGACTAAAATAAACAAGAGAAGTGTAAATAGGACGGCTTTGGATTTACTTTTTCACTTAAAACTGAGCGAGGTCGTCTGGGTCTTCCTACTCTTCCTCAACCGACATCTCTGAAAGGAAATAAGATCACATGGACGGGCAGCGTGACCCACATGTCAGATTATTTCTTTGAATATACAATATTTGACCCACTTGTGGTGACATGTTTACAAGTTGTTCCAATCAACCAGAAAATATTGATTTCACAACCCATAACACGTGTGTGTGTGAGCATGCATGTGTTTGTCGTGGAGTGTGTGTTTGTTGTGGAGTGTGTGTTTGTTGTGGAGTGTGCTCATGCAACTGTAACAAATTAGTCAAGGGAAGCCCACTGTGGCATCTCTCAATATTTAAGAGGAAGTCCTATTAAGTGGCTTAAGTCAGAAATACACAACACAGTCTCTCAAACCTGTGTGTGTGTGTGTGTGTGTGTGTGTGTGTGTGTGTGTGTGTGTGTGTGTGTGTGTGTGTGTGTGTGTGTGTGTGTGTGTGTGTGTGTGTGTGTGTGTGTGTGTGTGTGTGTGTGTGTGTGTGTGTGTGTGTGTGTGTGTGTGTGTGTGTGTGTGTGTGTGTGTGTGTCACTCCTGTGATGGTTTAAACATATGGTCCTTTGCTGCTGCTGCACTTTCAGACATTTGAGCTGTCACGCTGCTAAGGTTTCACTTCACACACACACACACGTTGTAGTAGCCAGGGAAATGTGTTCGAGCTAATATTAGATTGGCAGAGTGGAGCAGGGTCACCCATCTCTCACTTCTTCAAACCAAGAACAGACCTCAATACTTTCACCATATCCACTCTCTCTCTCTCTCTCTTCTGTTCATAGACCAGGAGCGAGAGATGCTGTGGTAAGACATTTATCTTTTTGTGTGTGTGTGTCTGAGTGTGTGTCCAAGAGAATGTAGGTACATGCATATACGATTAATATAAAAACGAATGACTAAACTATGTAGTGTACAGTGCATCCGGAAAGTATTCACAGCGCTTCATTTTTTCCACATTTTGTTATGTTACAGCCTTATTCCAAAATGGATTAAATTCATTATTTTGCTCAACATTCTACACACAACAACCCATAATGACAAAGTGAAAACTGATTTTTGTAAATTTTTGCACATTTATTAAAAATAAAGAACGAAAACATAACATGTACATAAGTATTCACAGCCTTTGCCATGACACTCAAAATTTAGCTCGGGTGCATCCTGTTTTCACTGATCATCCTTGTGATGTTTGATTGGAGTCCACCTGTGCTAAATTCAGTTGATTGGACATGATTGAGAAAGGCACACATCTGTCTGCGCTGTGAATACTTTCCGGATGCACTGTATGTACATGTATTCCATAATCTGTATTTGTTTGTGTACAGTGTGCGTCTCTGGACACTTTGAGGTCGACATTTAAAGAAGGCGGCGCGCTGCCTTTGTGCACGTCAGGTGAGTGAGTCGGTGTATTCATGTCAAAGTCCACTGACTGGCTTGACTCAGCTCTCAACTGAAACGAGATTGCGTCGCCGACCGCTTATCTTGATTTAGTTGACATTTTCCGAAGCGGTTGGACCTAAAATGAGCGCTAAATGGAATTCAGATCAAATGTTTGATTGAGGGTTTTCCTCCATTTGGCCGTCAACATTGGAACGTCTAAGTGTCTCGTTACCAGATCAAGTCAACTTGTGCCTGCTCGCTGGTGCTGCTGCTCTCCAAAACAATCCCAATCACTCAAACCGCTTTTCCACACTTCTATATATTCTGATTATCAAATGAAATGTAACTTTCCGGCTGTATTTGACACTTTGATGTTGCTCAGATTGACCTTGTTTACTTTCTTTAAGAGGTTTTTTAAGGCTTTATGTCGTCCTGTATTTGAGAGCAGTTCACCCTGCATAGAGCAATGACATCCCTGTCAATGTAGACCCTTCATTGATGACTAGTGACATCAACTAGGAAGGGAAGGCCCACATGGACTAATGGCTTCAAATAACAACACACTCCTCTTTTCTACTCTCTGTGTCTCTTTTCCATCCAGTCCATCCGGTTGACGAAGGATTTGAGCAGAGAGCCCAGGACCCCTCGTGCTATCAGAGCAGCCGTCCAGTTATACCTAACATTACTTTGACCGATGGGCTTCGCTCCCCTGAGATCTCAGAAAAGGACGGGTCGGACCCAGACAGGGAAGTAGAGGGCAGGGACTGTTTCCATGGAGATCAGCTGACTGATCAGCACGGCAGCAACAGAGAGCGGGAAGAGGCCGAGGGAGGGGCAGAACACACCATTTCAGTCAGAGGAAATGGACTACACCCCTCCACATCTGGAGAAATAGATCAGTCCAAGCCCGCAGAGCAGCAGGGAGGAGATTTGGGTCCCACACAGGAAAAGGAGGCTAAGGGGGCCGAAGAAGAGAGGGAGGTGAAGGAGGCAGCCCAGGCTTTGGAAATGGAAGATGAGGGAGAGGAAGAAGAGGAGGAGGAGAGGCAGAAGGAAGGAGACTCTGCTCTCTGTCAGAAAGCTCTCCCAGTGGAGACTCTGTGCAGTGGGGCAGATGTTGAGCTCCAACAGCTGGACCCGGAAGCCCTAGCAGAGGAGAAGCTACACGAGGAGACCCAGGTACACATCCCGATTTGTAAATCTAAATAAATATAGAAGGATACAATTCATGTTTTAAAGTCTGTTATTGACCTTATCTGCGAGTTCCTAGTTTTGTTTGTTTATTTTGTTTTGGTGATGGTGATTAAGGCTCATGCTAACTACTTAGTTCCTTTATTTGTCTTATATATATATATATCTTAAACCATTGTTCCTACTGCTGGAAATATCTATCTATATATTTTTTTATATTAATCTTAACAATAGATTATTATGTGTGTATATAATATATATATATATATATCACTTATCTTTCCACAGTACTATTTCCTTTCACTCGCATACAATTTGAATTGTTTGATTTTAAAGGCTTCCAAACTGTGTTAGCGAAATAGAGAGCGACAAATTGAATCACTGTCTCTATTGCTCTATATTGTTCTAACTGAGTTTCATTATCACTGCAGGAGAGCGCTAAAACTTGTTTGCTCCAGGATGCCCGCCTTCCTCAAGAGGCTCACATGAATCAGCAGGAGCAGGGTGAGGAGGTAAAAGAGGAGGAGGAAGAGGAGAAAGAGGAGGAAGAGGAGGAGGAGGGGGAGGACGATGAGTACGATGAGTACGAAGACGAAGAAGAGCAAGTGGACATCGTCAAAGAAGCTTCCTCACTGGACGGCGGGGCGAAACCCATCGCTGTAGAGGAGGTGTGTACACTGTCATTCTTTGATGTGTGTGTGTTTGTAGTAGTTTAGTTTGTTACATTTTGTCTTCCTTTCAGTCACACAATGCAGGAGCCACAAACCAAAAAAAAGTTATCTTGAAATTGTCATTTTTTAAACAATTTTAAGGTTTAGCTGCCCATCAAGCCTCTTTATGATGGACCGCAGGGTGCCTTGCTCAGCGGCCCTAATGGTATTACGTAGCCACTACAGTGATACCTCAGTCTATGGAGTCGTTTTGTAGTCATACAGACATTTAAACCTTCTATTCTGAGAACAGTAGAGAAGTGTCCTGCAACTGCAATATTAGCATCCAGCAGGATTACTATGTTATTGTTCCAATACGATCCATTCAGATCGGACGCATACTGGGATTGGGCAATGTCTACTGACTTGGCAGATTGTCACTACAATTAAACATCTCGATGGACGATGATATTGTTTGTTTTTGTTTGGGGATTACTTGCGATTATAAAAAGGCTGCCTGCGGTTTGTATGACTTCTATTTTACAATAATTCAACATCGATTCCTGACTCATCTTCATAGTTAAATCCCTGTGAATTCGGGAAGAGGGAGAGACGAGTGGAGACGGAGAGATGCTTAGTCCATGGAGCAGAGATGGAGAGAACTGAGCACAATGCTGGCCTGAAGACAGGATGTACCTGTAGCTTTTGGACGTAGAAGGAAATATTGTTTAATGTGTGGAACTGAGACTTATCTTATTGGAGGCTCTTTTTAACATGTATAAATAAATATCATGCCACAAGACACGTTCTTGTTGGTATAGCACTTTTACATTAAAAACAAAAGAATTCTATTGAATTACATTTTTCAAATGATAAAAAAACTAACTATAAACTGGGTGCTGCTTGTGTTTGGATGTATTTTTCACTTTAGACTTAATAACCTTTTTAAAAATATTGGGCACAAAGAAATTCTCAAATTAAAAGTTCATAAAATAAATAAAATAGAGGTTAGTACTAATTCAGATGTTAAATATTAGGCTGAAGTATTGCAAAATAAGACTCTGCCCGGCCTTGGGAGGTCACCACCACTTGTGCAAAGTTCATTTGTAGTGAGTGTGAGACGGCCTGATACCATATGACTATATACTGACTGTATATATATATATATATCCTAACTTGAAATATACTGTTGATTGTGAGATTTAAAGTTGAATCCTGTTGGTTGTGTGTAACACTGACACCTGGCGGACGCGGCTGGTGAAGTGCACCCTTTGTAAAACACACCTACGCTGCGTTGCTATTGTTTGTGCATGAAGATGAAAAAACGGATCAAACTGTATTTTGGTATAAATTCGAGATGTGTTGCTGATATATTCATTCTAACATGTTGTTGTTGTTTTGCTTATCAGAGGTCCCCTGCCACTGTCCTTGTCTCAATACTGAAGAGGCGGCATGTGTGTGTGGACAACATGGGTGTTTCTGCCAGCTCCGAGACGCCACCTGCCAAAAGACGCGTCCGCTTCAAAGTCCCCGATGACGGCTACGAGCAGGGTGAGTGTCTCGCTTACGAGTCAGAGATTCACTTCTCTCCACAAACCGAGAACATAAACTGTGTTGCCTCATTATGAGTGATGATGTGTAACATGTGCAGGGTGCCATTTACGACGTACTTGAGCCCGGGTCCCCCACTGACCCTCAAGAACAGAGCCCGGGTCCCCCACTGGCCCTCATGAACAGAGCCCGGGTCCCCCACTGGCCCTCATGAGCAGAGCCCGGGTCCCCCACTGGCCCTCATGAACAGAGCCCGGGTCCCCCACTGGCCCTCATGAACAGAGCCCGGGTCCCCCACTGGCCCTCATGAACAGAGCCCGGTCCCCCACTGGCCCTCATGAACAGAGCCCGGGTCCCCCACTGGCCCTCATGAACAGAGCCCGGGTCCCCCACTGACCCTCATGAACAGAGCCCGGGTCCCCCACTGGCCCTCATGAACAGAGCCCGGGTCCCCCACTGGCCCTCATGAACAGAGCCCGGGTCCCCCACTGGCCCTCATGAACAGAGCCCGGGTCCCCCACTGGCCCTCATGAACAGAGCCCGGGTCCCCCACTGGCCCTCATGAACAGAGCCGGGCCCCCACTGGCCCTCATGAACAGAGCCCGGGTCCCCCACTGGCCCTCATGAACAGAGCCCGGGTCCCCCACTGACCCTCATGAACAGAGCCAGGGTCCCCCACTGGTCCTCATGAACAGAGCCCGGCGCCCCCACTGACCCTCATGAACACATTTATTTGATTTATTTTATCCTATATGTTGACTGTTTATTGTTTTTGATTGTTGTTTTGTTTGTCTGTCTAATGTGTACCCCGCCAAGTCAAATTCTTCATGTGTCTAACACACTTAGCTCATAAATGTTTCTGATTCTATTGTCAGACATAGTAGATGAATTCTAGAAAGGTCTCTCGTCTGCTGCTCTTTAACTTCCATCTCTCTCCCTCCCTCCCTCCCTCCCTCCCTGTAGATGTTGGCGGTGGGGACTCCTGCCTGCTCCTCTTCCTGCTTTGTCTGGTTACCGTAGTGATCAGTGTGGGCGGCACCGCTCTCTACTGCACCCTGGGAGATGACCACTCCTCGGTCTGCCAGGACTTCTCCAGGAATGCCGACTTCTACATTGGCCAGATCCAGAGCGGGGTGGCTCAAGTCCAACGTTGGTTTGCTCATGGGTCATAGCAGCGTGCGGCTGGTCAACACTGTGGAGCCACTGGGCCTGACGGTGTGTCACTGCAGGCTCCAGCGGGCCCTGCTGCTCCCTGGGACAATGTTCCATGAGCTAATGGCGCCGGGCAGCTGCTACCGCCCTCGCCGCGATGTGGAGCAAGCGGCTATCATGCTGCCTAATTGGCGCAACAGTTATATCCGATGCGGTAAGCCAACCACATCTTTAATGCTCTTTCGAATCCAATCCAAGGGTCCATTGAGCCTAAAAGTCAGAGGTCAGAGGTCCTTTACGTCACTATTTTAAATAGGAGAAGTAGAACAGAGAGAGAAAGATCACCACTGGTGCAGAATGGAGACTGTGTAGCAGCAGAAGAAGAAGTGACCGACGCGCCTCTCAATCCTCTCCAGATGATACCGGTTTAACTTCTCAAGGTTCAGAAACCCGCGATGTGACTCGAGTGACCAGCTGAGCGCCGGCTCCGCACGCTCTGAGGTTTCTGTACCCAGCCCCCCGTGACTGGGATACAAGCGATCACCGACTCCTCCAAGATTCGACTCCCTCAATTTAGGAATGAGAACAAAGTTATAACAGCCGCAACTCACGGAGATGTAAAAAAAATTAAAAAAAGTACATATAATGTATAGATGGTTAACAGGCGGCACAGAGATGCTCGCCACACACACACACACACACTGCACACATGGGAAGTGGCTCAATGGGGATTTTACTAACTGCTGCAACCACTAGCGTTGCTTTTATTGTCCACTTTTTTAAGACTTTATCACAAATGAAATTTTAAAACGAGCATACCATTCTGTGGTCTTCTACTTGGAATGAAATCATAATGTCTTAATCAACCTTTTGGATGAATGTTTGGAGTTTAATGTTAAACGTTGGTTTTGTGTCACTTGTGGGGCAGTTATGTAATATTATTATGTATTCGTTGATGCGAGCGTCCTGTCGCTGCCCTTTTCCGGATCACGTTTTGCGGTGAGCTTACACGGCTGCCACTGGAGACTCCAAACTCCTCCTTCATGGTGTTCCATGACTTCGCTTTGTGTAGCATATGCAAAATGTACAGGCACACAGTGCACCTCTGTTTATATTGTCAGAAGAATGTTTGACATGTTGCACATAAGACTGGTACGATGTTTTTTGAAGATAATGCAATATTTCTACAGGAGTTTTGGGTTGCGTAGCGTAGACTTGATTTTTAAAACACAAAATATCCACAAACTGTCTTCAGGTTCGTCGGGACAAGTTCATGCCAATGAACTTCAGTTATGCACTGTTATTAACTCGGAACAGAAAAATACTCAACTCTTAAGCGGGTCTGGCTGCGTATGGAATATTTCTGTAAAAAAAGAAGATACATGAGAATTGTACAGTTAGTTTAGGAAGCAGTAATTATTCCGTGTACTCTCAGTACAGGCCTTGATGTCAATGGGATCACGTGAAGCTCTTGTCTGCCTGCGGTGCGTTTGCTGTTCTTGGGGATTATGGGCGTCGCCCCTTCAGTGTGGGATTGTCGCCGTTTACCCGTTTTGTTTGTTTCCAGAATGATTCTGAGAACTAAGAATGATTTTTGCCACCACTTGGTCTCCTGAAAGACTCACCTGGTGACCGTTCATGTTCAACAGATCTTAATATGTGACATCTGCTGAGGAATGTTTCTGTGTGGAGAACTGATTTCCTAATGAGAGACAAAGAAAGACGGTTCCGGAAACACTTTGTCTCTGAAACCAGCTTCGAGCAAACTATCGGTTTGATCTCCACTTCTCGTCTCATCCGTACTTTTTATGTGTCATTTCAACATATTGCAATGTTTCGTGTGCGGTAAATTGTCTTTCCTTTGGATTCCGTGAAACTTACCCAAAACCCACCCATCTCACAAAAGTCTTATTTGTCAGGATGTAAAGGAAATCCATTAAAAGAGGAGATATTCAAGTGTCTGTCGAATGCATTTATAATAGTTTAAGATGAAACCGTGTTCTCTTTCTCTCATTGTGTGTCACTCCTGAGCATGTGTCTTGAGATATGACGTCTTCCGGGATAAACGGTGACGATTTATTCTTGTTTTATTTGCACACGTCGTCTGGCTGGTTCAGATGAACATCACTTAGAAAAAGCTCATTTTTAATCTTCTAGATATTATTATACTATTTATAATACGAGGGATGTCGAGTGCAGGTGGTTAAGAAAAATAAAAAAAGATGCTTTTGTTTTCTGTGCTTATACATCAGATTGTTCTTAAAGAGGCTTTGATGGAGTTTAATTTCTGATTTATGGGTCGTTTATTTTTCATTAAGTTTCCCTAATTAATTCTTGAGGGTGATTTGAAACTGGTGAGTTGAGGCTACTGTTGTCATCATCATCTTCTTCACACACAGATTGCTCCAAAATATTCCTGATTCTTACAAATGCAAGCATTGCATGTATTTTCATTTGTTTTTTAACAGAACAAGTCATGTTGTTTGTGTATGAATCAGTACTGTGTACCGCTAATATCAGCCTGAAGAAAGGTGTTTTATTTTTGATGAAGTCTTTCTCTTTGTTCATAAAGATTGTGTCTTCCCTGTTATGTCTCTCCCGTAAAAGCGTTGAAAAAAAAGTTGTTTGAGTCTCCGATCTGTCTCTGATGCCACGGCGGCCGCTGCTCTAGATCAAAAGGTTGGAAGGTAAATCACATTCAGACATTTTGAACCTTATGTGAAAACTTTTTCACTGTGCAGAGTTAAAAAAAAAGAAGTGCTGATGCAAGTAGCTTTAAAGGAGACCGTAAGTCTCACGATGGATGTCTCGGTCACGGTAGCAATACATTTAGTTGGATGACATCATTTAGCAGAAATGACTCGGGGCCTTACAGACTGGAGCCTCGTGGATTTGCTGTGACCACTTTAATAGTTTTCAAGTTTGATCTTCTGAGAAAAATCCCATTTATGTAGACATGCAATGAGCTAATCTAGAGCAACATGTGGACATAAAGGATAGAGTAAAACTTTAAGGACTGTGGTCACACACTTTTAATAATAATTAAAAAAACGTCCAACTGATCATTTCCATGTATCTCCATAGTGAAATGAGTCTTCTCTGACATAGGATGCATGTTCAAATTTGCTGGAAGATGAACCCACCGTGAGCTAACATACATTTGGATATTCCATTATATTATATTCAGTTAACTAAACTAAGTGTTTTTTTCAATTATGAACATTTTGGCATTAGTTGCATGCCAATTGGATAAAAATTGACCGCGCTATGATAAAAAGAAGATTTTGACATTTTCATGACCTTGACCTTTGACCAGATCGATCCCAAAATCTAATCAAATGGTGCCCGGATAATAACCAATCATCCCACCAAATTTCATGCGATTCGGTTTAATACTTTTTTAGTTGTGCGAGTAACACGCATACAAATAAATAAATAAATATAAATACACGGCGATCAAAACATAACCTTCCGCATTTTCAATGCGAAGGTAATAAAGGAGCTGTGCAATGAGAAAATAAGCTAATAGGGAAAAAATATTATTTATAAAATAGATATAACTTTGTTTTACTAAAATTAAGTAATTTAAAGTCACATTTTTCCAAAGCTTTGTTTTAAATCCAGCCTTTATTTGTCTTGAAATAAGATAAGATAATGTATTTATTATTAGAGCATGTATTATTTATCCTATTCAAATGGAAATCTGTAATAAGAATTATTGTTACGATGTTATTCAATTGAACTTTCTTCATTTAAATGAGTCAGTTGTTTACGACATACAGACGTTAATACAGCTGTTGGCTATCTGGCACAAAATCATATAGCACATATGTGACATTATTGTTATATACTATATAGCATGAGGAGCTGTGGATTGTACAGTATGATTATTTTGGAGGATTGTGCTTTTTGTTGTGGTTGAACTTAATTTATTTCTATTGACAGAAACATTTGTGTCCTGACAGTAAAAAGTAAAATAAATAATACAAATTAATAATACATACAATTTCTATAGCGCTTTTCATAGTACTCAGAGGCTTTAATAAATATAAAATAAAATAGATTGTTGTTTAGATCTTTAATATAAATATTGTTCTCAATCATTTATTTATTGACATAAATTGGAACTGATCGCGGTTGTGCTATCGACCAAAAACGTGACGTCATGACGCACCGCCGCGTGCGTCTGTTACGTTGCGGATGTAAACACTGCTCGGTTCACGTGGAGCGGGGGTGGAAAAAACCGGGAAACCCGAATATGGCACCGAAGCTGGAGCGTTTTGTTAGTCCGGGAAAAGGTAACGGCCTGCGGGCGGCAGTCCGGGTCCAGAGGGGGGAGCTGGTGTACTGCGCCGCGCCGCTGGCCTGCGTCGTGTCCAACAAAGTGTCCGCAGATGTCTGCCACCACTGCTTCTCACGGTGAGACGTCCTCGGTCACGCTGACGTGCACGCCGCTTTTCTCAAGTCACAGCTCGTGCCCGCGCTCGCGTGATACATGTGCGCAGAGTGTGTCATGTTTCTGGCTCGTGTCTCGAGTCGCGGTAGATGACGTAGCGGCCACGCTGTCTCGCGCACCGTCTCGTCTGCACGCGACGTGGGAGCAGCAGCGAGGGCGTTCGTGGAGTTGCGTTTTTGATTTGCGAGGGAGATGCAGTTTAAATTCCTTTAGTGGTCGCTAGATGGCGCCATTGTTCTTCCATGGCTCCAGAGGGGGCGAGAAGGACACGTGAGACGTTTGATACGATCGGCATTATAAGAATCCAACAGAAATATGTACAACATTATGGTTGCAGATGACAAGCAGGCTTATTCTGGTAGCACGTGACTTCTAGTGAAACTAAATATGATCAATATTAATGTGGAGATTGATTGGGGAAAAAACAGAAAGCTTCTCAATCCAGGTGATCTTCAGTCGAATGGCCGGGTGCAAAGCCAAAACTATCAAGTTCACCGTGTAACTGTTTGAAGGCAGTAATATCACTGTTTTGTGTTATTTAATTATCTTATATATTAAATCCCACAATGATACACAGGCATTCAGTCGGGTCCTGCTTGATTACCTGAAACTTTAATATTCCTGCTAATATTTCCTCACATCGTGCATATTCCTAACAGGTGGACGAGGCCCCTTTAGCAGGTAATGTGACCATGATAGGTGTGATTCACACCACATGCTGTGTTGTCACTTCAACATATCTGGTTGTATTCGGCTCAGCCATTGCAGCATTAATAACATTTAGAAAGTCAATGTTCGGGACTTTATTTCTGGCAATATTGGATTTTTAGATAAAGTGTTTGTTTTTATCAGGTATTTATTTTTGTTGGATTACCCAGATTTTCTTGTGTTATTTTATTGATAAACACTGTCCTAATTTGTTTTCAAGATTGTTGAATAGTACAATATCACCATTTTGATATATATATATATATATATATATATATCCAATGAAATAGAACAAAGGGTTTTATCCATATTGCCTATTCCTTCTCAGTATAGACTCTGAATGTACCACAGATGTTCATTGTAGCTGTTTTCTGCCCGATGTGATGATTTATCCTTCGTTTAATCTAATTTTCTTGCGATATTTGTGCAGCCGGATGCTCGATAGCAGCGCTGCTGATTTCTGGTGCAGAAGCTGCAAGGTGAACGAAGGGTACATCCCCGTGGGGTCGATGCAGTGTGTATATAAGCTTTTTATAGCAAATGGGAGATGATTAATGAGAGCAGTTAATGCAGATAACCTGAGGGAGGATTTTAATATGAAGTGCATGTCCAGTTTTGATGAAGGTATAATATTTGAGAGCACGATCACTTCTACAGCAACTGCTCACTCTGGGATCTCTCCATGTTCTACATTTTAAAAGGAGCATCCTGTCACTTCCTTCCCGGTGTTGCTCTGTTCCTTGTGGGAGCAATGACGACTGAGCGCAGTGGTCGAGCTCAAGTTAATCGCGACGATCTCTGATGATGTGCGCTGTCAGATATCAGATTCTTTGTCTCGTGTTTGGTTTCAGGTGTTTTTCTGATCTTTGCTTTAAGAGATATGACAGAAACAAAACATTTAAGATGCCGTGTGTTTGATGGGAGTGAAGGTGAGGATACCGAAAGATGGACATGTATACGTGCAGCCGGTCTGTGTAGTTATGTGTTTCAGAGCTCGGAAGACATTTATTGAGGAAATATACTCCACATTTTATGACTGCAGAGTCTCAAATATGAGGATTCTATTGTTTTGGACATTTTCTAAATGGGTTGAAGATGATATATACACTACCGTTCAAAAGTTTGGGGTCAACCAGACAATTTCGTGTTTTCCACGCTCACTTTTATTCATCAAATGAATTTCAAAATGAATAGAAA
Source organism: Pseudoliparis swirei (assembly GCF_029220125.1). Classification (NCBI taxonomy): domain Eukaryota; kingdom Metazoa; phylum Chordata; class Actinopteri; order Perciformes; family Liparidae; genus Pseudoliparis; species Pseudoliparis swirei. Next base: position 7,526,882 of record NC_079391.1, read on the forward strand.
AGGTTTGAAATAATGATTTTTATTTGAAATATTAATTTAGTTTTTCAAACTTTTTCAAACAAAGGAAGGCCAGTTGTATAGCTCATCTCACCAGCATAACTGTTTTCAGCTGTGCTAACATAATGTCACAAGGGTTTGAGGGTTTTCTAACCCTCCATTAGTCTTCTAAGGCGATAACCCATGTACCATTAGAACACTGGAGATGGGCCTCTATACATCTATGTAGAGATTTCATTAAAAACAGACGTTTCCACCTAGAATAGTCATTTACCACATTAACAATGTAGAGAGTGTATTCCTGATTAATTTAATGTTATCTTCATTGAAAGAAATAGTTATTTTCTTTGAAAAATAAGGACATTTCGAAGTGACCCCAAACTTTTGAGCGGTAGTGTAAGATTTTGGGCCTACATTTTTATTAAATTTGTTAATTTATGGACCCCACAATTGATAATATAAATAGAAGAAATGAAAATGCTCCGTAGTTCCCCTTCTGGACTGACTGTCGGCTGGAGGGCTCGGTGGCGTTCACTCTGTGCATGTTGCCTGAGGACGGTCGGCTACTATTGATTATTTACCGCATGCGTTTTGTTTGGTGCTATAAGTGGCAGATGCATGACGTTGGAGCGCTTTGTGTGCCGGGTAAATAAAACAAACAAACAAGCGCACATGGACACCCTTCTCTCACTACTGGGCCGACTGCACAGCTTCCAGGCTGTCGGGTTCTGGCGGTCGAGCTGCACGAGGACGGATCCCCTCACCGGGCTTAAAGTGAACAACATGTTTCTGCAGTGTGTTCTTATTGGACTGCGGCCCCAGTCAGTGGTCGTGTGTGGCTCTGAAGAACCCTCCACTCCATAAACTGATAATTAAGTTATAAATTATTCATCCGCACCCGTCCACTGTGAGAAAAAAAAGCTCCATCCTCGGCTGCCGTGTGGTCAGTATGGTGAGTGGGAGGCTGTTGAGTGCGTTTTCTCTCCAATCACGGGACCGTACGCTTAGTAATTTTTTCCCCCCCTGGCTAAAGAATAGCTCACGAAAAGCCCTACAGGGATGTAAATGTGGAGAATTGGTGCGACATGAAGCAACAGCAGGGCGGTGTTGTTTATTCGGTGTAATTTGAGTTTATTCCTCCAGCTGCTCCCTTTCACTGCCAATCATTTACAATGAGAGTGTGAGGCAGCACACTTGGGTTTGCATCTAGAATTATTTATGTCTCAACACAGTCTTGAATATTAATTGCACGAGGGCAAAAATCGGTTCACTCCTAATAAAAAATCGTCTGTCCTGTCAACTCTCTTTGTTGTGGCGATTATGGTTTATGAAAGTAGCTCCCGCATGATTACCATGCAGATGCCTGTTTTGTTCTCGGGTGACCGCTGAGTTGCTTCAGTCTATCCGCTTAATAACGTTATTGTATAATTGTTGTTGTTTTCCAGCCATCATGACGATGCTGGTGTCCACTTTGCTGCAGGTTGAAATACCTCACAGACACTGTGTTAGGGCTGCTGGCCACAAGCACTAAACATCATCACGGGACATTTATTCGATATCTCAAAGAACATTTTCAGCCTTTCACACAGAAAGTTCTAACAAACGAAAATCAATAACAAATTAATGTGTTTGTGCCTACACTGAATACCATTACAGAGGGAAGTTTGGACCGAGACAGAGGCCATGTTTTGTGCAGAGCATCATCATGTTTTCGGGGTATTGAATATGTGTCATGGCTACATCTGCTTGCCCTGTGGCCGACACTCGTCAACCTCGGTGTCGGGGGGGCTTTTGCACATCTTGTATTGATTTGAAATCAGCGCGAGATCTGTGAGAAGTATTGGTGTCACAAAAACAGTTGTCGAATAACATGCACACACACACACACACACACACACACAGCAGCCCAGGGCAGAGATTGGTCTTGGTTGTTAAGTATGTTTTCCTGTTTTCACTGAAGCACAATTAGTCTCGCAGTGGGACTGAGTGTTGGAGGATGTGTGTGGATTTGTGAGTGTACATTTGTTGTGTGTGCGCCTGTGTCTCATTGCAAGAACAACTCTCTCTCTCTCTGTGTGTGTGTGTGTGTGAGTGTGGATGTGTGTGTGTGAGCAGGAAATGAGCAGGTGGGGGTGGGGGGATCAAAGCTGAAGTTAATTACAGGCCTTGAAGGCTGTATGTAAGTAATGACTGATAAACGCTGAGGGATCATACACACACACACCCACACACACACACATACACATCAATACATATACATACACACATATCTCGGCAGTATTCAAATCGCCAGAGGTCAACAAACAAGTATTCAAGGTTTTCAGACTCAGAGAGCGAGGAGGGGATGATGAGGGATATTAGTCGAACAAAGAGGGGGAAAAAATAAAAACTATTTTTATCGGGGACAATCCCTTCCCGTTTCAAAAGGCACAAAAACAAAGTAAAGTTGTTGTTTTTTAATCCTTTTTGCATCGCTTGCTAATTAAGTTGAAACAAATGTAGTGTGACGATCTCTTGTGTGTAAATTGCGTTTCCCTGAAATGCTTCTGACGTTGCTGAATGGCGCTCTGTGTTTCTGAATGTTTTCATCTCCATGTCTAACCACGTTAGTCATGTTGTTTTGACCACCTGTCCGATGACATCACATGCAAGTCGGCTTTCATGTTATTGTTGTGCGCTCTGTGGCCCCCGGCAGGACGTGTGATCACTGAGGCGTCAGCTGATGGAGATCTAACGAGGTGACGTCCAGGTTGAAGCATCATTTTATGGCTGAAACATGTTGTGAACTCGACATCAAAGCAGAGGCAGTGAGAAAGAAAGAAGTGCATGGCCACTGTTAATCAGAAGAAGGTGGATGGAGGGTCGACTCCATCCGTTGCTAGTAGTTCCTGTTCGTGATTGGTGCGTTGCATCGCTGCGACACAACGACAGAGAAAGAGAGTTTGACTCTGAGGCGTGTTAGTTGCCTTTTTAATTGTTTAACTTTGCGACTTGCGAACTGTTTCGGCGAGAAAAGGTCCGCATATAAACCGAGAGACAGAATCCCAGTCACGGGAACCGTGAAGTGTGTGCATCGGAACTGAGAGAGGAAGAAGTTCCAGAGAAAGATGGAGGTAGAAGAGAGAAGACGCACGGACAGATAGCACACACAAACACAAACAAACACACACACTTTGATGGGTGTTGACAGACCAAAAGAAGAACGAAGACGTGTTCCTCTAAGCTGTCAGGCCGTGTGTGTATTTGAGATAAAGTCTTTTTATTTGACACCAATCTCTCACTCACCGTCTCTTTGGACCATACAAAAACACACACAAGCAGACACACACACACTGCTGAACAGTGTAAACAACGACTAGGAGTTTTGCCTTATTTATTGCCAGAAATCTTTTGATTGATAGTTGGATAATAACACTATTTTCAAAGAGTTTTCATTCTTTCAACGAACATAAGAAACATTGACAGGTGGTTGACTCGAGAGTTTTGTTCTAATTTCAGTTGGATATGAATCCCTGTTGGGAGCTGAAATGATAACAACAAAAAGCAGAAAACAAGTCCTCGTCAGTATTTGGAGATCAACTAACTGATTAATGAGATTATGTCAGTGTCTTTTCCTCCCACGGGGAACTCAACTGATCCAACTGGGTTCTGTATATCAGCGGCCATATGTCGAAATCCTCCAGACTGAATGTGAATCAAGATTTTCTCTTGATGTTCATGTGCATTGGACTGGATTGTTGATGCAGTATCCCGACTGAAGCGAGGCAGCCACATACACACTGACCATGAAGATACTCAACAGGATGCATGACACGTGTTTTCTTCAATGCGTCATATGCCATTTTTACCTTCGCATTGAAAATGCGGAAGGTTATGTTTTGATCGGCGTGTATTTATTTAGTTATTTGTATGCGTGTTACTCGCATAACTCAAAAAGTATGAAACCGAATCGCATGAAATTTGGTGGGATGATTGGTTATTATCCGGGGACCATTTGATTAGATTTTGGGATCAATCGGGTCAAAGGTCAAGGTCATGAAAAGGTCAAAATTAGGGCTGCAACAACGAATCGATAAAAATCGATTATTAAAATAGTTGGCAACGAATTTCATTATCGATTCGTTGTGTCGCGCGATTATTACGGCGCTCAATAAGTCACGGAGTATAAACAAAGTTGAGTTGAGCGCAGAGCGGCGCAGGGGAATCCAGAGCGGAGCGAGGACAGGACGCTGCGTTGTGAGAGCCAATCAGCGCTGAGCTGCTCCTCTGTTGATGAATCTAATTGGCTGCTGCTGCTCACGTGGCGCTGGATGCGGAAGTCATTTACGTAGTCGGAGACATTTACGGAGCTGTGTGCGCCTACGGGTGACGTTATGACCCCAGACACCAGGGCGCTACATGTCACGACGTGTGTGGCATTTCCACAAGAGGATAACGTAGAAAACGTGGTTATTTATTCCGTGGCGGACAGCGGAAAATATTTTTCCACGGAGAAAGGCAACGGAGATAAGCTACGACTCGCTGTGAGCGCTGCGCGTGCAGACACCATTTAGCGGAGTGGAGCAGCGCGTGCGCTCTGATCGCTCTTTTAATGAAGTATCGATACTAAAAATATGCTAAATCACATCGTTTTTAGCGTACGGGTACTTTGTTAGTATCGCTACACCGTGCAGCGTGACAGCAGCAGATGTAGCGGGCTAACATTCAAGCTAACCTAACTTCCCAAACGCTGTGGACATCTGAACGCTGATTGGCCGAGACGCGACACGTCCCATCAAAGATGTTTTATTGCGAAGAGCACCACTTCACATTTTTTCCGCGTCTCACTGCAATCTCAACGGCAGCGGGCCAGGTGAACAAAATAATAAATCGTAACGCGTCTCTGATATTGTTCAGGGGGCGGGGCCACATGGGGACCACTGCTCAGGAGAGGAAAGCTGTCAGTCTGTTTGTGACGGTTCATCACCATGGTGACCAGTGAACAGGTTCATCCACATGCTGACCAGTGAATCTCCAGGACCTTTCCATGACTTTAAACCACATTTCTATGATTAAACATGTTGTGAAAACTGTCTATACGTGACAAAGTGAGAAGATGTAGTATTTAAACTAACAATGAGAATTCCAAAGCATACCGTATATATACTGTGTAAATAAAAATTTGAATAAAACAAATTTGCATTACTTTTCCAAATATTTTGGGATTTTATTTTTTTGAATTACTTTTCTAGGCCTGCTAATAGCCATTTAAAAATTCCATGACTTTTCCAGGTTTTCCATGATCGTATGGACCCTGTTTTGAATAAAGGGTTGAAAATTAAAGTTTTTTTATCCGATTAATCGATTAATCGATAAAATAATTAACCGATTAATCGATTATCAAAATAATCGTTAGTTGCAGCCCTAGTCAAAATCTTCTTTTTACCATAGCGCGGTCAATTTTGATCCAATTGGTATGCAACTAATGCCAACATGTTCATAATTCAATGCCCAATCTTGTGATATGCGAAGGTATGCGCTCTACCGAGTGCCCATTCTAGTTTATTTATTTATTTGTATGCGTGTTACTCGCATAACTCAAAAAGTATGAAACCGAATCGCATGAAATTTGGTGGGATGATTGGTTATTATCCGGGGACCATTTAATTAGATTTTGGGATCGATTGGGTCAAAGGTCAAGGTCATGAGAAGGTCAAACTCTTCTTTTTACCATAGCACGATCAATTTTTATCCAATTGGCATGCAACTAATGCCAACATGTTCAAAATTAAACGCCCAATCTTGTGATATGCGAACGTATGTGCTCTACCGAGTGCCCATTCTTGTTAAACATGTAAAACACGTGTTTTAATGCTTTAAAAAAATACTTCCGGCATATGAAAACATCAGGTTCTAAGAGTGAACTAACAATAATGATTCTATAAATACATTTCTGATCAATTTGATGTAAATCTCTCGCACAATTACAATAATAATCCTGTTAATCATGGTCAAAACACCTTTTTTATTTCCCATTTAAAAAAAAAAAAAAAAAAAAAAACGGCATCTGATCCAAAAGACATTTATCCAATTTCACATGTAAAAGTTGAGAGTGTATAGTTATCCGTGTGCAAATGATGCAGCGAAGGATGATGTGCGGCGCATCAGCGGACTTAATGAGTCGTCTCTAGGGCTTCCTGACGGAGTTACATCATCAACGTGTGTCATTAAGGACGCCTTAATGTTTATGAAGCAGATTCACAAAACACAGGCAGCATATCTCCTTATAGATTTGAAACATCTCATCGTTTCATTGATTTTTCATTTAGAATCCGCTCCAGGGTTTGTGTGGACGCACCTTTTTATGAGAGCGCGCTGTGCTTCACACACCTGTGTGAATATGTTCTATTAATCTCTCCCTCTCTCGCTGCTTTATGTTCTTTTCTCACTTCAGAGACTTCATTTTATCTTCAGACACAAACTGTCAAACATCCGCCCGTCTCTCTCTCACTCACGCCCACATTTTCTCCCCCCCCCCCCCCTCCTTCCTTCTTCCCCATGTCTCTTGTCACACACACACACACAGTAACTGATAAGAGTGGATGCAGTGGTATGTGAAACATACAGATCACTACTTTAGACGCAGTGAGACGAGCCGACAGAAAGAGGAGAGAAAAGGTTGCCCTCCTCTTTTCCCTGTAACTTCCCCCCCGATTCTTCCTCCCATCTGCTACTTCTGAAATCAATATTTTCCTCTTTCCACAGTTTTTCTTCCCATCTGCTTTTCTTCTCTTTTCATTCACATATTTTCTTCCTCGCCCTTCTCTCCCGACGCCTCCTCATCCCTCAGTTACATTTGTGTTTCTGCTCCCTCCTCCTCCTCCTCCTCATACCTGATGTAGATTATTTTTCTTGCATCTGCTTCTCTCTCCTCCTCCCCCCTACATGTTCTCCATCTCTCTCTAGTTTCCCCAGCCTCCTGCAGTTAGAGACCCAGCTGTGTCAAAACATGTTGGCAAAACAAAGACACACACACACACACACACACACACAGACACACAGACACAGAGCTGCATCATTTGCAAACCAATGTATTTGCTGTAAACTGGGAGCACACCTCCCCATGTGTGTACATGTTTAGTATTCATTGGATAAAACACCTGCATCTCGTCTTACCTGTTCTTGTGAGGGCCGCGTGATTTATTTATTTTTACGTTGACCTAACAAGGACATTTGTTCTGTGGTGGTTCAGCTTAGTTGATGGAGTCGGGGTGTTTTCCCATGAAGTACAGAACCGTGTGTTTGTTTCCACATTGTAATAAAATGAAGGGGCTCCCTCCGGAGTCACTTTATTCCACTGGTTTTACTGTAACGCTTAAGTCTCAAAGCCAAGAAGCTAAAAAACTTAATTTAAGCCCTAAACTGACAGAAATAGTTTTCTGAAGGTCGTCTGAGATACAAGTATGAACATGATTTCTGTCTTTCACTTACTCTGAATTGAAAATCTGTGATTTGCTGTTCTGGAGGTATTATATTTCAGATTCTTTTTATTTGCATTTCAATCTTCATATCACAAAACTGGCTCAGCTTGAGTCAGCTAGAAATATATCAACCATTAGATCTACCCTTTCATTCTAGGACACTAAGGACTAAGTTATTCATAATCCACTTTTCTGCTCTATAACTCCTTTTTTTAACTTCTGGTTGTTCCAAAATCAACTGTCAGGCATTTCATTCGGATCAAACCACACAAGTGCTTATATTTCTCCTGGTTTATTCTCTTTCTTTACTCCGGCTTCTAGTAGGTATTAGAATAGCTTTTATAAACCTTCAGTACATTGTATGGAAGAGCTCCACTACAGTAAGATTCATTAAGATGTTGAATCCTAACCGGTTTTCTTTTGTTCTTTTTTTTCATTTTGTGTAATTTTTTACTAGAATATTGCATGTTTTATCTATTTTATGTTTCAATGTTCTACTTAGTAGAATTCTTTAGGATTAGTTAACTACCAAAGGAATGACCCGACCTTCCCTGAACATGTTCTGAAGAGGTCTTTCGGCAGTACATAAACACCAAATGTACATCTACAAAAGGAAAGATGTCCCCTTGAGGCCATATTTCGTGGTCATGTGCACCCTCGTCATCGCGATGAAAAAAAAAAAAGTCTTGAGAAGACTTTTTCATAAGAGTCCCCTCAGGTGTCAATGAATCATCCTCTAAACAACCATTAAAAACCCAGCAAGGGCTCCAGGATGCTGTGGATGCAGCACAGCTGGCGTCTCACACACACACACACACACACACACACACACACACACACACACAGGCAGCGGTGCTTTACATGCCAGTCCCCAGCCTACGCTAATCTCCCATGTCGAGGTGGAGCCGAGCTGTGGATGCCTTCGGTGTTCCAGTGGTTTCCGATCTGCGGCGGCTGGACCGCTGGGGGGCAGTAGTGCCCCTCCACGCCGCTCATTTGTTGAACTCTCATGCTTCCAGTCTTTCACGTTTGCTTTGTGACAAATGCAGCAGTAATGCAGCAGTAGCACCGAAGAGAGGATTGGCTTCGCTGCACGAGGAAGAGCTCATTTGTTAAGCCATCGAATAAACAAGAAGTGGCTCACGCCGACCAGAGGACGCTTTCTGTCAGTTTTCTAGTACTCTTCAACCACTTCTGGGATGTTGCTGATTTTGTATTCATATTTGCGAGTCATTTTCTTTCATACACCAGCACACCACTCACTACCTGTCATGTGGGGGAGTGAGTCGTACTACGCTGTGTTGGCCACTCAGCCTGGAAATGAGGAAATTCACTCGGGCACGGCCGGACAGCCCTGAAAAAAAGGACCCCACTAATTATTAATGCACACACACGTACACACACACGCACACACACACACGTACACACACGTACACACAGGACTACATCTCATGACTGCAGCGCAGCAGCCAATACTCGCGGGAAATTAATTACCATGCTACACATACACACACACCAACAGAGACATGCTGAGGTAGGCCTAATTAGGTGTCTGATAGGACAGATTTAACTGAATTTACCACATACACACACATTTGAGTGCACACATTTATGCTCTTGCATATCAATGAAGGAAACCGGCATCTTTCAGTCACTTCCTCTACGGTCTGGTGACAGTTTTATGTTTTTCTCTTTTTGTGTCTTTCTTGTGTGCGTCCCTGCACGAGGCCCTTATCTTTTAAAACTATCTTCTCTTCAGGAGTTGATGATAATTGCATTTTTACATTAGAATTGGCTAATTTGCAGAGTCAAAAGAAAGAATAAAGTAGGCACAATATACATACGTCGTCTCATTACTTCAGTGACTTTCCTAAGTTGTCTGAATACAACTTATTTAGAGATGAATGCTGTTTCATTTGGGTAAAATAACTCGACGTTAAAGCAACCAAGTCACGGCCATATACTGTGATTAGTGATGTGAGTGATCTTGGTTACAGTCATTCTCAAGACAGATAAATGTGGATTACTTGGTCAATAAAATATATATTTATATATATTATTATAATATATATATATAATAATTGATTTTTTATTGTTACATATTATTATTGATATGTATTGATTTATTTTGTTCAAACAACAGTCAAAGATCCAAAGATATTTAAGACGCAGGTCCATTTTGGGTAGTTCCGCAACTTAAGTCGTTAATAAATAATAACAATTGTTCGTCTTGGGATAACGGTTACATTTTGTACTCTAGATATTTTGATACGTTTTCTTTTTCCCACCCCTAGTGTGTAGTATATGAGCGATAAAATGAGGCCCGGCAGAGAAAATGACCAAATGACTAAGTTAAAGGAACAAAATACGAGTTTTTCATAGTGACGGAGGGAGAGAGAGAATGTGTCTAGTTTTTAATTAATTCCTTTACATGTTCCTAATGAAACCCGTCTAATGTTATTCATGAGTTTTCCTCCTGCGCCTGCAGTCCAACCCTGGACCTGCCATCCACCAGACCATCACTTCACACAGCATCTGACACGGAGGGAGAAGAAGGGCAGCGGGAAGAAAGTGACAGAAAAAGAGAGGGATGAAGCATAATGAGAGAACATGGCTGAGGATGAGGCCGATGTGCTTCAGGGAAGAATTCATAATCTCCGTGTGAACATTATTATTCTTACACTAAAGTATGGCTCGGTTGAACGCTAATGAGCTGACACATCTATACGAGGACGCTCATATCTTTCTCTCGGTCTCTTCCAGTTTATCTTCATCTGTCCTGTTCTGTTGTTTTTATCCACGTCTATATTTGGACTGCGTTGTGTGTGTATCGTCCTGTATGCGCTGTACGGCGTATGTTCATGTTGGTGATCCCCCGAGGCAGAACACAGCCGTGTGTGTGTGTGTTGAATGAAGGAGCAGTGTGTGTGAGTCGTACAGCGTGGAGGTGTTTGCTGTTCGCCATTTGGGATTCAGGAGGAAACGGTCACGGCTGAACTGTTGACCTACAAGATGTTACTATAAAAATTTTAAAAAGGGTTTTTATTGTTGGGATTTAGGTTTCCCCAAACCTGTGATATGTTCTAGTAAGCCGACTCGAACTCGCTCGACCCTCAGAGTTGTGGGTCGATCGTCCTCTTCCCAGCGGCTTCATACTTGGTATCGAAAAAGAAATGACGAGCTGATGTCGCCTTGCATACTTATGATGGAGCTGAAATTCAGGATTTCAGACGGCTTTGAAACCACATTGCCAATTCTCTCTCTCTCTCTCTCTCTCTCTAACTCTCACTCACTAAGTGGATACGTTGCCATATTGTGAGCTTATCAGCCTGGAGGTGGTCACCATAACAACAGTTGCTGTGGTGCAGCTAATGTGGCTTAGTAACTACACAGAAACTACATGTACAGTATTGGACTTGGATTGGATATATATAGATACATATATTTATTTACATTTGTAAATATTTATGTGTGTGTGTATATGTATGTATGTATATATATATATATGTATGTGTGTGTGTATACACTACCATTCAAAAGTTTAGGGTCACCCAGACAATTTCGTGTCTTCCATGAAAAATCACACTTTTATTTATCAAATGAATATAAAATATAGTCAAGACATTGACAAGGTTAGAAATAATGATTAATATTTGAAGTATTAATTTTGTTCTACAAACTTCAAGCTCAAAGGAAGGCCAGTTATAGCTTATATCACCAGAATAACTGTTTTCAGCTGTGCTAACATAATTGCACAAGGGTTTTCTAATCATCCATTAGTCTTCTAATGCGATTAGCAAACACAATGTACCATTAGAACACTGGAGTGATAGTTGATGGAAATGGGCCTCTATACACCTATGGAGATATTTCATTAGAAACCAGCCGTTTCCACCTAGAATAGTCATTTACCACATTAACAATGTATAGAGTGTATTTTTGATTAATGTTATCTTTATTGAAAAAACAGTGCTTTTCTTTGAAAAATAAAGACATTTCTAAGTGACCCCAAACTTTTGAACGGTAGTGTATGTGTGTATATGTACGTGTGTATGTATGTATAAATATATATGTGTATATATATATACGTATGTGTATTTCCGCATATATGTTTATGAATATTAAACTCAAGTACCATTACAGTGGATGATAATTATGGCTCCACAGATTTGCTTTTTCAATGCATTACAATGTGGGATTACATGTTCCTGGTCACATTATAACAAGTTTAGTTGTATAAATCTACCGTCTCTATCAAAACAACACATACATGAACACAGTAAAGCTCTTATTCAACATCTCCCAGTTAAGCTGCAGGAAACAAGTACAAGGAGAAAGGTGTCGTGGTCATGAGCCTCGCTGTCGGGGCTGCTGGAAGATGGATGTCCTCTGCGGCGGGCGGCTTGTGATGTGACTAAACTCTCAGTGTCTGAGTTCTGATTTATTATCTGTTGAAGCTGCACAGGACCTGGCTGTGTTTAGGTCTGGCCTGTCCCTATCTGTTGTTATTGCATCGTGACCCCGTGCTGCAGGCGTGTGTTTCTTAAACCGTGGGTGGCTTCCCGGGTTCTGCTCGGTCTCAACGTGACAAGAATAGCTGTGTTGTTTTCACGAACCTCTGTACAAGGTTGAAACTATTAATTTAACCATTAGGGGCTGGAAAAGTTATCGCCAATATGACACGGCAACACGGGAGAGAGAGGAGACGGATGGAGGGGAAAGCTGTAAATCACAGAAACTAAGAGGGCGAGGAGGAGAGAACATAATAAAGTGTGCTTTGGGAACTTGTTGAAGCGTGTGTGTGTGTGTGTGTGTGTGTGTGGCCTCAGGCCAGAGACAAAAGGCCAATCTGATAGACGGTCAGAGGAAACACTTAACTTTTGACTCTTATATTAACGGGCAACAGCCTTCTGTCAGACCCCCGCTGTGTGAGTAAGTGTGTGTTCATATTACACGTCTGACTTTGCCTTTAAGGACCCCATAATATCATCGACAGCATTCGTAAGTATGTCCAATCTCATCAAATGTCCCATATTGGGTGCGATAAGCCCCGGGCTAATGTGTTATCATCCATCATGGCTCCTTCTCCATTACCTCGTTTTGTGTATGTAAGCCTATAATACATCCATTGTCGGATCTAATTAGCAGTATTTTATCATTTTCTCTCCCTTTCTCTCTCATTTGATAAACCACACACAGTGACTTCTCGCTGTACATATGAGCTCATGTCGAACGAGCCTCAGGCGCCTCTCGCTGAGCCTGACTATCATGTGCTTTTGCTTGAATGTTGGAATGACGCGAGTAATGCAGAGAAATCCTTCACACACACCAAATTGAATGCCAAGCATTCTGTGTTGCCAGTTGTCAGTACGTGTGTGTGTGTGTAAATCACAGACACTTTCAAAATGAGCATAATTTAACAAGATGAAATCATAGTTGTGAGAACGAGCATCTGGCATCTGTAAACTCACTTAAGACCAGAAATACTGTGTCAACTGATATTATCAAGCTGTGCAGACACGCGGTCCAAAAAGCGGTTGTCACAGAGGTGAGATTAGAGGTTAGAGTCGTGGAAAAGCTGCTCTGGGGTCCTCGTCATCTAGTGGGAGCAGACAATCGCAAAATCCCCGAATTGATTTCAGCTGTTTTTGTTGTTGTTGTATCTCCGTGTTTCATGCCTGTCATATTTATGTCTTATTATTGTTATTACCTTCACATTGAAAATGCGGAAGGTTATGTTTTGATCGCCATGTATTTATTTATTTAGTTATTTGTATGCGTGTTATTCGCAGAACTCAAAAAGTATTGAACCGAATCGCATGAAATTTGGTGGGATGATTGGTTATTATCCGGGGACCAGTTGATTAGATTTTGGGATCGATCGGGTCAACGGTCAAGGTCAAAGGTCATGAACAGGTCAACATCTTCTTGAATCGCATGAAATTTGGTGGGATGATTGATTATTATCCGGGAACCATTTGATAGATTTTGGGATCAGTCGGGTCAAAGGTCAAGGTCAAGGTCATGGAAAGGTCAACATCTTTTTTTTACCATAGCACGATACATTTTTGTCCAATTGGCATGCAACTAATGCCAAAATGTTCATAAGTCAATGCCCAAGCTTGTGATATGCGAAGGTATGCGCTCTACCGAGTGCCCATTCTAGTTACAAATGTGAAAGGGATTTATAAACGGGGCTCTCTCTCTCTTTCTCTCTCACTCTCCCCCTCTCTTTCTCTCTCTATCCACATCTAATTAAGGCAATGATTGTCTCGAAAACCTTGCTATGGTATTATATTTTTGGAGCGCAAGATTTCCACGTATAATCTGTATGGATCATATCGACCTCCCAGGCTCACCTCGGAGTTCCTCTGACTCACTGCTGGCTGTAATTGGCTGTGTGAGGCAGACGGCCACGGCCGTGCGATGGCTGGTTATCACAGACGCACGGGCAAACCGGAAAGGACAGCGGTGTCATTCTGAGACGCACACGAGACCTCGGAGGCAGGAAACACACACACACACACTGACATCAACACCACAGTGGACACACACAGGCGCTCAGACGCATGCACACGTGCTGTGACCCTAACGGGCTGCGACAGTGAGGAGAGTGCACACTAATGTATTGCTCTGAGACGTCTAATTGAAGATGGAGAGGTAGATAACAGTAGATAATGGATGCACACGGTTAACTTGATTCA